>NC_041397.2:258895932-259195932 GCF_900747795.2 Erpetoichthys calabaricus | reverse complement strand
TGACGACTATAACACCTCTGATGTCACTTCTGGTAGCCACCCGCCTCTTCCTGCCAAAAGGATTGAAAACCAGAAGCTCTAGTTAGTTAGTTCTGTTGTGCATTTCATCTGAAAAAAATGATTGCATGTCTTTTTCTTTTTTTAGCAAATCAATTATTCAAGGTGACTAGGTTGGTACCCTAACTCTCTATTTTTGTCATCTCCTTTCTCTTACACAACCTTTAAGAAGTATCTGGATGAGATTTTGGGTCAGCTTAACTAAACAAAGGAGCCTGATGAATCTCCTCTCATTTTATAATAAATATTGTTATAAAGAAAAAATTTCAGGTTTATTAGAAAATAAACCTCTTGAGTCCATGTTAGTTTTAACTAGCTGTTATACTGTATATCACTTGTACATTCTTAATTTTATATATAAAGTATATGCTAAACAGTCAACTAATAAGAAGAAGGAGCTCTGAAGGCTCCCCACATTTCTCATGTTACACGTTCAATGGCAGGTAATATTGGCCTGGGAATGTACTGAAAACAAATGCAACAGCAGGACACTGGCAAGAGAAACAAAATAGAAGATGGACAGAAAGAGTTACAAAGCATTGCTTTTAAGGAATAACTATAAGAGAGTGCTGCAATATATTCAGCCTAATCAGTAGCACTTCTATATGTATTGTTTGATCTTTTTTTCAAATAAAGCCCAAGCCATTTCAAGTTTTATGTACTAGAAAGAGGATTTTGAAATCGGCCCTATAACACAACTGGCAGTGAATATAAACGACTTGAGTAATATAATTGTTGTTCAAAGTGCTTATAATGATCCTTGTAGCAGTATTTTGAACTAACATAAAGCTCCAAATAGAATAGTTTGAGCTGCCTATGGATAAGACACTAGTAGTTAAACCTATTAGAAATAAATGCATGGAACATCTTGTAATACTAAGAAAAGTTCTAATTTTCCTAAATTTTTACCTGCGAATGCAGGTTTTAAATAGTGCTGCAACGTATGTGGTGAAAGGTACATTTAGTGTCAAAAATCATTTGCATGCTGAGTTAGTTAAACTAAAGTTTAGGTCTACTGAGTTAAAAAGTGACATAGTACCTTGCTGCTTTCTGTGTCATTCCTATCATGTAACAAAAGTTCTGTTTTTTTCAGTATTCAGATACAATATGTTAATTGTCACTCATCCAATCTTTTAAGTTGTTGACATTAAAGAGAAATATCCACCTGTCTGAAGGAATGATTCAGCTGAGCATTATCACATATGGGTAAAAGCAAATGTTCTGTTTCCTAACAATATCTCTCAGCAGAGGCATGTAAATTGAGAACAGCACCTGTGCCAGTACTGAGCCCTGAGGACCCCCATGTCTAACTTCTGACGGAGTCCTATCATCGCTTTTTTAAACACTGAGATCAATTTGATAAGTGCAAACTAAACCATTCTATAGTATGTGCCTGGCGTATTTAGTAAAATGCCTTTTAATGAAACATCTTTATTTCCAAGCAAGCACATATATCGCAAACAAAATTAGAAGCCACAATCACATTTTGAGACTGGTTTAAATTTTTATATTCTATTGCTTCCTTGGCAGAGAATCTGATTTTAAATTCTCACTTGGTTAGGTGTCAGTTGATTTGGGTTATGTTACACACACCAACTTATAGGATACCTCATTACTAGGATTGGGAGTAGCACATAGTGGAGAAAAACATTCACAATCTGTGATTTGAAATTGGGTTGCTATATAAAGAATGGATGGTGTTCTCATCAGTTAGGCACATTTCCAACCATATTTTAGGATTGAATATAAGCGTATAAATAATCTCTACTTAACAATACAGGCCTTTCTCAAAAATCTGATTTTTTACTTCTATGTCAGGTCAACAACCAGCAGTGAAGAGATCTCAACATGCTATTGACAGAGTGACCTCGGTGTAATCTTGGTAGGGAGTCATTTAGGTCTGATTCACATAAATATAAAATTTCTTTTTAATACCTTAGATTGCTATAAGCAAAATACTGTTACTGCCCTTGAAACTCAGTAGTTAACTTCAGCATTGACCAAGGAATCCAATTTAACTTCAGTATCAGAAACCTGGGCTCATGGGTTGAGTCTTACTTAACCTTCTGAGTTTATGAAAATCAGAATTCTAACTCTCTACAAGACTTCAAAAAACACAAATGGTAAAGATTTTATTTTTATCAGTCGTAAAAGACATGCAGTGTTTCTGGGACTTAATTAGTGACCTGGGTGTTGGGGAACCACATTTGAACTTCATAGACCACTGTCTCACTGTTACTACTTTATTTTGTGGTGAAATATGTGCTGCTGGTCGGCCCCCATTTGTTTAAAAAAAACTCATTTCAATTTTTGGTTTGCCTTGTATATTAAGATTTTGAAGCATTAGGTGACTAATACATACACATTTGGTAGAGGATCTTATTTTGTAGTCTTGGACTAATTATACTCTGCATTGTTGCATGTTGAGAAAACTTCACTGTACTCTTTAAAATAATAATAATAATACATTTTATTTATACAAGGCGCCTTTCTCAGAACTCAAGGACACTGAACAAACAATTAATAAATAAATAAAAGACACTTGTAAACAACTTAAAACATCAGAAAATATAAAAAATAAAACCAAACAAAGCCACTGCAATCATAAAGAAAAAGCCATTTTAAACAGATGCGTTTTAAGTTTACATTTGAAGGATGAATATGATTTGATATTTCTAAGCTCGGTAGGTAATGAATTCCAGAGCTTGGGAGCAGAACAGGTGAATGCTGTGCTCCCCATGGTGGTTAGATGGGCGAGAGGGACGGTCAGATGGATGGAGGAAGAGGATCCAAATTATGGGGAATGGCAACATGGAGAAGGTTGGGCAGATATGGAGGAGCAAGGTTATGAATGGCCTTAAATGTTAATAGCAGAATTTTAAAATCAATTCGAGACTTAATCGGGAGACAATGAAGCTGCTGCAAGACTGGGGTAATATAGTGAATAGATGTGGTTCGAGTAATGATGCGTGCTGCAGAATTCTGGACTAGCTGAAGCTTTTGGAGAGATTTATTAGAGAGACCAAAGAGGAGTGAATTGCAGTAGTCGAGACGAGAAGTAACAAGATTGTGAACAAGAATGGCAGTGGTATGGGGAGTGAGGGAGGGGCGAATGCTATTAATATTACGTAGGTGAAAGTAAGCAGACCGGGTGATGTTATTAATGTGAGATTGGAAAGACAGAGTACTGTCAAGGATGACACCCAGAGTCTTGACCTGAGGTGAAGGGGAAACAATGGAGTTATCAATAACAAGAGAAAGATTATTGGCTTTGGATAATGATGATTTTGAGCCAATGAGGAGAACCTCAGTTTTGTCACTGTTTAATTTAAGATCTTAAAATAATGACTCTAGAAACCTATAAACCTTGATTGGTAGAATTTCTTTAATCAAAGTCTGTTTCATTCATGGCTGTAAGTTAAGAATCTTTTATTAAGCAAATAGCTTTAATCCATAAAGCTGAAACAAACATTGTAGATGCTACAGGGTGGATACTTGCCCAGGCGAATCATTTACCTACTGTGATCTGATTAGTAAGGTTTCTGTACTTGGATTTTTACTCTATTTCTAAACACATGTTGCTTCACACAAGATGACCTAGGCAGTTTATTTATTAATTTATAGCTGTTAAATCTGTTGGCATAGTTTTGTTCTGATCTCTGTAAGCAGAATTACCTTTATGGGTATTCAACTACCAAAAATGCAGAGCATACCCTGAAGCTCTGTAATATCCTATCTTGTGGTAGGTTGAATTCTCCAGTGCCAACAATTATGATATTTCTGGCCTTGTCAAAGGTTAACATAAGACTTACCATCACAATAATCGTCATATCTGTGTTAAACTAGATGGTGTTCTTCAAGGTAATAGTCTGTTCTTGCATTATAAGCAAATGCCATCTTGTACCCTGTGCTGCTAATGAGCTTAATACAATAATCTGTGCAAATGCTTTGCCCGTACTAAGCCACATCAAAGTTAAATTGAGTCTTTATAAAGAATATTTAACCTCAGAATGAGTTTCTGGATACATGGCAAGTATCTGAACACTAGAGATAGAGAAGACTAAATGTAGTGTTGTTTAATGTGGATCTGAAGTAAGAGACATGATCTTTTTTTCATGTATGATGGAACAGAAAACAAGCTTCAGATGGGGTGATTGCATTTGTTTTTCCTGTTCAGCAGGAGTCGCTGCTAGTGAAAAGGAGTGTGTCAGATATATCAGGAAGTATAAGGTGTGACATTCATAGTCATTTATAAAATAGTTATAAAAGTTCACATGCTATTTATAGGCTATTGAGACACTGTTTCTCTGAACCCCTCAAATGACACAGTCTGTTCAGAATGAGCATAGGGTTGGAAAATGAGCCGATTTAAGACGAGTACCATATTTCAAAGGCAGACAGGGAATTCACTATTTCAATGTATCAAACCACGTGGATGTTTTGCAGTTCTGTAACTTCCTGAGATGCCATGAAATTTTCTTGTTTGTGATTGTGATACCAAGAGATTCTGCTCACACTTGTGATCATTCTTTGTACTGTTCAACTGAGTGTTTGAATCATGCAATGTATGCAGATCAGCTTGCTGAAAATTTGTTAATAGCCTACAGAACCTACTGGAAGGCTTGCAACACATATCAGCATCTTTCCAAGCTTGTAAAGAAAAAATATTGTATGTATACAATTACTGCAAATAGTTTGGGGAAGATAGCTGTCCAATAAAACGGGGATGAAGGTGGAAAAATTGCAAGAAAATTTTAGTGGATCGAAGCCTTCATGACCAAATATGATAGCTAGCTAGAGATCTGGAGTGGTGAACTATTCCTTTGTCTAAAGTTCTGCTGGATCAGACTGTGGGTGAGGTTGTAGAAGTTGTGGAAGGACACTTATGGACATCAGGACGTGTTAGAGTGCCAGCAGGGTCGCCCCTTTTAATCTCAACATTGTATTAAATAATATTATAGAAATTATACTATATATATAATATTAAACAAAAAGAACACTTGATGGTGCTAATGGCAATTAAACGAAAACACAAAAAGCAGTCTTTGTGACTTTTCTTTCAAACACAGTAGCTCAACAGAGGTGGTCTTCCTTGAGAGCTCCATTCTGGTGGCAATATGAACCGAAATGACACACTTTTCTCTGGGAAGTCCGCTCTTTTATAGAGTTCTGGCCAGAAGGGGAGGAGTCAATTGCCCTCACTGGGTGTCTTCTCGTCATTGTGGGTGGGAAAAAGAGACAACAATGTTAGCGACAGCACCCTCTCTCGCTTACCTCCAATAGACCTTGAAGGGGATCCTCTGATGCACATCCATGACAAAAGTACAAAGAAATGTGGTTTGGGTTTTAAATAATTTTAGATCAATTAACTAATTGATTGATTATATGTTGTCATCATTTTTAACCTTGCTTATGAAGGTGCCAAATTTATATAGTATCTATCATAATGTTCATGACATTAAAATATCTATGTTTATACATACAGTATAACTGAAAAAACACTTATTGTCTACTAATTCCATATTTTTAAAGCTTACAGTGTAGTCCCTTGTTATGGAACAGTTATCCTTTAGAGAGCTGGGTCCTACTTTGTTCCAGTTTCTAGTGGGACAGACACAGTTCTCACCAGACCAAAGCACTGATTGGAAATGAACGGATGAAGTGATAAATGTGCAAAATGCCCTTAGAAATGATTGCTTGTCATGATTACTCACCAGCATACCTACTGTACCTATAGCTTGAAACCCTTGAACGTATTCTGAGCTTCTGTTTAAGAGTATTGTGCAAAGGGCACTACTGTTGCAGATATGACCAAGTTCTGAAGGTCATAGCAGAAACCATCTAGAATGGAACTGGCCATTGCAAGTGCCTCTGCCAAGTGGTGCACCATCTCCTTATTTCAAGCTGAGAGGCCACCTCCTGCTGCCAGGCACGCTGCCTCTGGCCTACTCACATCTACACAAGACTTTAGCTAAAAATTAAGTGTAAGTTCCCAAAGTCTGTAGCAACAACATTGCTGAGGCCAGATAAGTAGGTTATCTTTTTGGAACTCACCATCCCCTGAGAAGATCAAATTGAGGAGGCCAACAAGAGGAAGAGTATGCTGAACTGGTGCAGCATTGTTGTAGCAAAGAGTGGCAGGCAAAGTGCAAGCCCATCAAAATGGATTACACAGGATTTGCTGGCCAGTCCCTTTGCAGGGATTCCCACATATTGGGCATCACAGCTGCCAGCCAAAGAGAGGTCATTAAGAAAGAGCCAGACGCAGCTGAAGTTGCTTCCAGGTGGTTGAGGATCAGAAGAGGAGATCTTTGGGGTGAGGAAGTGCTACCTGGACACATGTTGGGGCTTGATCCACCCCAGCTGGGTCATCTCAGGAGAACCTGAGACCCAAAGTACCCACTCAACCCAGAAAACATCACTGCTGATGTGTGTAGGTGCAAGTTAAGATGTGTGTCTAGCCACCTAGAAACAGCAGACAGTGATAATGTGAAGATATACTGTATATTAAAATGCTTTGCTCAACAATATACATTAACAATTTTAGAGCAATTTCACGATTGCTGCCAGGCAGAACTTACTAACTTAGAATAGCCATGTGCATATCTCTTCTTAGCTGTGACAAATATTATTTAATTGGACTCACACAATTTAATTTAAAACAGGCTGTTAAACCAGTATTCATCCATCCATTTTCTGAACCTGTTATTTCCATTACAGCATACAAAATCTAGATCTGCTTCATTTGCCGCAGCTCACCCATATCACTAAGGTCAAGTTCACCTAAGCTTCTTAGCTAACTGATCTGGAGTCCGCTGGCACTCAATGATTGATTTCAGTCAGTTGAAAGGAAGCATTAGATATGAATATGAATGGCTTCTCCTCTCCAGTCCTCCCTAGGGTAACACCTAGCAAAAGAAAACACATTTAGTGTCACTCACCAAAACTTGGCAAAGCGCCTCTTTGTTAGCTCCATAAACCAGGTGCAACCTTTTCAGCACTGAAAGAGAGCCAGAAGCTGTCACTCAACAGATGAAACTACAAATCATTGTATTGAAAAGGGTAATTTTACCTGCAGCTGGGAAGGGCCTAATCCTAAAAATCAACAGACAATTAGCCCTTGAAACACACAGAAGAGTGAATGATTATGTTCTAGCCAGATTTAAGTTATTTAATGTTAAATGTGAATGACTAAAAATAAAAATCAGGAAAACATACAGTAAATTATTAATCCATTAGTCGTATTCAACAACTGATTACAGATGATGATTTTATATAATAGTAATTTGCACTGAAAATATTAGAATCCTACATTCAAGAGAATAGCTGTATTTCAGATGACATGCCTAATTACAGTATATATGCGCCTCAAGAATGGCTACATACAAGTGTTTAATACAAATGTCTTGCATAAATACATCCTTTCCTCAGTATTTGTATTAGTAAGTGGGTCTCATTGTGAGCTGTCATATAATGTATAACGTGAGAGTTAGTTGCCATGGTACATATATATATTATATGCTACAGCTTCATACTGTATTTTCTTAATACAAGCTAACCAGACACTCTACCAAATAAACACGTTATTTGTAAGTTTTTGTGATACAATAACAATCTAATGACTTTATGTAACTCTAAAGGATGAATTCACGTATTCATGTTCTGCTAACTTCTGACTGGAACATGAGGAGCACAGTGATGCTCACTGGCTTGACTCCTGCCTGGACAGTGTTGTGAATGGAACTTTCTTGTTCTCCTTTTGTTTTTTCTGGGTTTCCTCTGAAGACTCCACTCCCAAAACGTGTTGTTGGTTTGATTAGAGGCTCAGAATTGGCTTGGTGTGAATATGTGTAGATGCATGTATGAATGAGTATGATTTGCAGTGGACTTTCATTCCTTGCAGTGGTGAAAACACTGTGGACTATTGGGTGTCCATCTCTCCACTTCCTGTACCTGCTTTCTCAACAAAATTGTTAAATGTTATAACTTAGAGCTATATATACTGTATATGAAGCCAATTCTTGCACATATACACTTTCAAGGGTTACTTTAATACTGTAAGAATGATATATGAAAGTGCCCACAGAAAAACATTTGTAAATATACATCAGGCGATGGTTGCCATACTTAAAAATTGCATGCTCAGGTCTCTATTTTGTAAAAATAAGGAACATTATAAAGAATAGAAAGTTGGGATACCACCTTGGCAAAACTCCACTTACAGTATTTCAGGACAAAAAGATGAAAAAATAAGGCAATGCAGGGTATCAAAGCAGGAGCTATTGCAGAGGTCACAAAGAAATAACAAATGAGTGCTTCTGGCCAGGAGCTCTGTCTCTACAAGACGCAAGTCCAAAATGATCAATCGTTTCCAGTTGTCTTTTTGGTTTAATAGTGCACACCTGGAAAGGATGAGACTTTCTTGGGCTGGTGTGAAAGTGAAATCAGTAGTCTTCTAGCTGATGTCCTTCTGAACTGTGGAGGAAAAGGGAAATTAAGTTAACAACAGTTACCCCTTGCTACTCGGGGTGATATTATTAGTATTTTGTGCAAGCCTTAAAGATGTCTCCTAATTGCATATGTTTGAGAGTTTCAATTCTCTTGAGAGATGTAATGATAGGAAGGACCATTCTTGGGATGATGTGTTTAGTTGTATGAGGGTTGTAGTTGACTGATGGATAGTGTCAGGCTAGTTCATTGTTCTTCACCCAATTTAGCAACCACCACACAGACTTCTGGCTTCACTGGCTTCAAGGTGTTGTGGTTTCTCTTACAACACCTTCTTGTAGTCTCTTTAATTTAGTCTCCATAAACTTGACTGTACTTTCACGTTCTTGATTCTCTCCTCTTTCTCTCTTTATATATGTGCATATGTTCAGACATGCACAAATAGGAGGCAACTGCAAGCCTTTTAAATGTATATATTTCTTGTTGATTATTTATTTTAACAGTATGATGATTATGCCTGCTCAATGCCATTTTGCATTCTCTTTTACTGTTCCTATACAAAGTATTTACTTCTTTGGAAGTTTTCACATTTTATTCTTATATAATTTTGAATCACAGAAGATTTCATTATGCTTTTTTGACACTGAACAACAGAAAAGGACTCTTTAATGTCCAACTGAAAACATATCCCTGCAGTGTAGCCTAAATTAATTGCAAATATAAACCACAAAATAATTGATCACATACTGTAAGTATTCATCTCTTTTACTGTGACACCCCTAAATCATTCCTGGGGGCCATTTGGTGTTAGAAATCACTGAATTAGTTTAATGGAGATCACTAGTCTGTAGCCAAGGGGTTTCAGTTGGCTGTAGAATAAATGCACCAGCAACTGGAAGGGGCAACTTGTGGTAAGTAAGTAACATGGCCTAATTTACACAATGAGAACAAAATAACACTTCAAGCAATTCTGTTAAAAGGTCATTAAAAAGCATAAGTCAGAAGACAAGAGAATATCCAAGTCACTGTCCAAAGACCAAATTAAATCCACTGTGATTCAATACTGTATAATAATGAAATGTCCAAGGGGATGAATACTATTTGTAGGCACTGTGCATGGCTGTGGCCATATTGTTTGAGGTTGCATTGTTCTTTGCCAGTCACATTCAACAGAGGGCACATGACACTGGCTGCTGTGTGTCTTCTTGTCCTGCCTATAAAACATGGAGACACACAGCTTCTGACACCCTAGTGTTGGATTTTTCTCAAAAACAAAACTTATTTTGTTTAATAAGGAACTATCTTCATTGTGTTTGCATAAAGACTTTTGCAATTTTTATTCCACTTTGACTTTGGCTTAGCATTTTGGTTCTGATGAATGGTAGAAATGTCTTGACTTGGTTTATTTGACTTATGCTACTTCCTTGACTTTAACATTTAACTACAGAAGTATTTTTATGCTAGTCATTGTGTATTAATTTTGTTTTTCCACTTTGCCAGTGAATGACAACCATTCAATTCAGATTGTGAAAGCTGGGCTGCTAGCTTTAAGGTTTCTTTGAGTAAAAGGGTGACACCATTCTGACCACAAATGTAACACATACTTATGGTATTTATGAAAGGATGATGTCTTTCTTGCTGCTTTCTGGATTAAATAATTCAAGCTAGTATAAAAGCCCTTGTTTATGAATGTTAGATTTTTTGGATTCGTATCATACCCATGGCTGGTTACAGCCCTATTGGCTTGCGCAGGTTCAGTAATGGATAGATTATTACTATTACTAAAGGGCCTTTGGAGTCAGAGAGAATGCAATGGAAAAACAGAATACTTAATACTTGCCAATCTCAAGAGAAATATACCAATGTGCAATTTCTTTCAACAGAATTTTTAAAAATCATTGGCATAACAGAGTAGCACAGTTGAATGATTAAAGTTATTAAATAATATGCATTTGTTGGGAAAATAAAAAAACAAAACAAAAAAAGAATAGCATAGTATACAAACATAAAATGATAGCACAGTGTAATATAATAATAATTAATACAGGATAACTGGCTTTGTAATACAGTAGACAGCACAGCTGCCTCACAGATCCAGCATCCACACCCAGAAGTTGTCCATATCCAACGTTAGGTTAAGTTGACCCTTACATGAGTAAGCAGGACTTGTGAAGGACTGGCATCAAGTCCAGGGCTGTTTCCTGACTGTTTGACTGTTCTGATGGAGTTTGCATGTTCTTTCTGTGTCTACTCTGTTTTTCCTCTAATTACTCTAATTTTCCTCCCACATCCCTAAAGATATACATTTCAGGAACCACATTTTGGAGATTATAAGCTATTCCTCTGTGTGAGTGTAGATGTTTATATATGTGGTTTCTGCAATGGATTGTGGACCTGTTCAGGACTGGTTTCTGCTTTGTGCCTGCTGCTGCCAGGATAAGATCTCACCTCCAACTCTGAATTGGACTATACAGGTATGAGAATGTTAGAATGAACCACACCACATGATGATGATATCAACATTCTGGACATGTTTGTATAGTGCAGTACTAAAAATTCAACATTAATTTATACTTGCTCAAATGTCTTTAACCATCTTAGAGTCCTAAAAATATTTTGATTTAACCATTTGTCTACACTGAGGCTTAATTCCCTGTGTCTCCTCTTGGAAAAATTTACAAGAATCTCTACCTTCTTCCATTTAGATTGTCCTGACTCTGCAAGAATGCAGATAACTAATTTTGTGAGTAAACCAGGAGGAGTGGGCAAAAGGCAAAAAAAAAGAAAAAAAAACCAAAGCTATCGAAACCCAGACGAGATGAAATAATCAAGGTCAAGTAACAGGCAATAAGTCGAAAACCAGGCAAGACAAGAAGAGTAACACACAATAAGTCTGACTGACTGACCTTTTATGCTGTCTGCTGATTAAGTCAAGGTCGTGATCCCAGAGACCACGCTCCTAGAAACACGGGATATAACCCTGACAACAGTATACAATATGGCTTCTCTAGCTAAAAAACGTCAATATTCAGCCAAAAACTATAACACTGATTGTCGTAATTTCTCTGATGATGTGCTTGCTGTTGCATTTGTCTCTGCGGCCATGGTTAAAGAGTCTATTCAGTTTAGAGCAAAGGCAGCAGACACGAGAGGCTCCAGTACTCAAACCCAGCATGGATAAGGGTTTGCTGCCAGTTTTAACTGATTTACTGTCAGTGGTCTAACTTTTAGGAAATCCAGTATCCAGCTACAGAATAACATAGATACAGACCTCTAAATAATCTTTATATTGATAAAGCACAAGCTCTGTTTGTTCTTTATGCCCAGCTTAATTTTTTTAAGCCACAGATTTTAGAACACAGGTACTCTCACCTTGTCACCTTCTGACATACTGTATACCTTTCAGCTTTGATGATGTATGTTGGAGCAAGTGGCAGGAAACACTACAGTGTGATATATCGACAGAGAAATAGTGGCACACAGGTTGAGATGATGCTGTTGATGACTAGCATGGTTACCTTTCAACCAGGAAGCCTTTCAAGTTTACATTTGTACAGAAAAGTCAAGCAAAATGACACCTTTTATTGGCTAACTAAAAAGATTACAATATGCAAGCTTTCGAGGCAACTCAGGCTCCTTCTTCAGGCAAGATGTACATTACATCTTGCCTGAGTTGCCTCGAAAGCTTGCATATTGTAATCTTTTTAGTTAGCCAATAAAAGGTGTCATTTTGCTTGGCTTTTCTCTACATTCATAATGGCTAACACGGTACAACACCCTAGTACTACAAGTTTACATTTGAAACTAAAAGAAGAGGGGGTTCAGGTAATGTGTAGATGGGTACAGTAATCCCTCGCTATATCGCGCTTCGACTTTCGCGGCTTCACTCTATCGCGGACTTTATATGTAAGCATATTTAAATATATATCACGAATTATTTGATTGTTCGCGGATTTCTGCGGGCAATGGGTCCTTTAATTTCTGGTACATGCTTCCTCAGTTGGTTTGCCCAGTTGATTTCATACAAGGGACGCTATTGGCAGATGGCTGAGAAGGTACCCAAATAAAACTCCTCAAATATATTGTGAGCACGGGGGCTGTTCGCACCTCTAGAGGTTACGGCCGCTCCTCAAAAAACGCTGAAAGATTACCTTCACATTGCTCTCTTCCTTGCTGGGCTTACACGTGGCTGCTTTGTGAAGCGATATGCTTCCTGCATGGTGCTTCGCATACTTAAAAGATCAAACAGCACGTATTGATTTTTGATTGTTTGCTTTTCTCTCTCTCTTGCTCTGACATTCTGTGCTCCTGACAGAGAGGGTGTGAGCAGGGGGGTTGTTAGCACCCCTAGACGATACGGACACTCGTCTAAAAATGCTGAAAGATTACCTTCACGTTGCTCCCTTCTGTGCAGCTGCTTTGTCAAGCGACATGCTTCCCGCACGGTGCTTTGCATACTTAAAAGCTCGAAGGGCACGTATTGATTTTTGATTGTTTGTTTTTCTCTGTCTCTCTCACTCTCTCTGACATTCTCTGCTCCTGACGGAGGGGGTGTGAGCAGAGGGGCTGTTCGCACACTGACCTTGAGGATACGGACACTCCTCTAAAAAATGCTGAAAGACTACCTTTACATTGCTCCCTTCCGTGCAGCTTCTTTGTCCGGCGGTGCTTCGCATACTTAAAAGCCAAACAGCCCTATTGATTTGTTTGCTTTTCTCTATCTCTCTGATATTATCTGCTCCTGACGCGCACTCCTTTGAAGAGGAAGATATGTTTGCATTCTTTTAATTGTGAAACGGAACTGTCATCTCTGTCTTGTCATGGAGCACAGTTTAAACTTTTCAAAAATAGACAAATATTTGTTTGCACTGTTTGAATAAAGTTCCTGTCTCTCTACAACCTCCTGTGTTTCTGTGCAAATCTGTGACCCAAGCATGACAATATAAAAATAACCATATAAACATATGGTTTCTACTTCGTGGATTTTCACCTTTTGTGGGGGGTTCTGGAACGCAACCCCCACGATCGAGGAGGGATTACTATAATGTGCAAGAAGAAGAGGGTTATGTTGTAACGTACCTTATCAAATTTGGGTGATGTTAACAATGGTGTCCCCTCAGGACCACACCGATTTGAATAGTAATATAAATAACAAGCTGGTTGGGTTTGCAGATAATACCAAGTTGGGTGGATTGGCAGATAATCTCGAATCTGTTGAATCATTACAGGGCGACTTGGACAGCATACAGGCCAGGGCAGATTTGTGGCAGTTGAAATTTAATGTCAGTAAATGTGAACTATTACATGTAGGAAATAAAAATGTTAGGTTTGAATACACAATGGGAGGTCTGAAAATCGAGAGCACATCTTATTTGTTTAGGAGTCATAGTGGACTCCACGCTATCAACTGCCAGAGAGTGATCAGAAGCCATTAAGAAGGCAAACAGAATGTTAGGTTATATAGCGCGATGTGTAGAGTACAAGTCCAAACAGGTTATATTAAAGCTTTATAACACACTGGTGATGCCTCATCTGGTGTACTTTGTGCAGTTTTGGTCTCCAGGCTACAAAAAGGACATAGCAGCACTAGAAAAGGTCCAGAGAAGAGCAACTAGGCTGATTCCAGGGCTACAGGGGATGAATTATGAGGCGTTATTAAAAGAGCTGAGCCTTTTCAGTTTAAGCAAAAGAAGATTAAGAGGTGAAATGACTGAAGTGTTTAAAATTATGAAGGGAATTAGTACAGTGGATCAAGAGTTTAAAACTTTTGTTACTTTAAAAATAGTGTATGCGAAGAAGCTTTCCAGTACTAACAGTACCAACAAGTTTTAAGGTAATAAAGTTTGGTAATATAATATAATTTCTAGTTGTTTTTTTAAGTTTCCTCATTTCTGTTGTCTCTCCTGGGCCTTGGCACATAACTCAGCAAGTATACATACACAGTGGCCTACAGATCTAATGTATAAAAGGTCAGTGGGATAGTACATTAAAATAAAATGTAAAAAACTGAATTGTTTATTAAATTCAGAAGCAAAGGTTTAAAAATTATAAGAGATATGGTGAGTATTAAGACTCAATTTGAATGTTGGAACAGAAGACATTTATTTGATGGAAAGATTTATGTTCTGAAATGGAAAGGTCAGACTCAAAAGACCTCACCTACTTCACAGGAAGAAAACACTAATGTCAGAATTCACTTGGCTCTCTAGGCTTACATACTCAAAAATGATAAACAGATTTTAGAATTTATTATCATCTTCAATTTTGGGAATTATACTTTGATGATAGTTTTGGTTTCTGGACTCTATAACACATTCTCCTATTGATTTTGAAATCAAAATCTGCTTAATCTAATTTGGATCACATCAGCAGTGGTGATTTAAGCAGCACTGGAAATGAGGATGGGTTGCCAGTCCATCACAATTCACACATCGATGGCAGGCATTATAAATCAATTAACTTCACCTTTTTGGGATGTGTTAGAAAAATACAATGCCTGGGGGAAACAAAAACGTTATGGACACACATGGAAAATGAAAACACATCACAGACTAAAGTTCTAACCACTATGCCACCATGCCTCCTTTAAATCCTTAAGATAAATAAATGCAATGGATTTAAAAGTGTACACACTCCACGTAAAATGTAAGCTTTTCCTGATGTCAGAACGTTTGTTCATTTTTAGTAAGAAGTTGAAGCATAAAATTTAAGTACTGAATCACTAAAAGACTTCTGTAGTTTTGTGGACGTAGAAAATAAAGAATTGTTTTACCACTGTGAAGCAAGATGGTTGTCAATTTTCGTGCAGTGGAGTAGTTCTTTGGAATGTTTTCAGCTTTGAAATTAGAAGATTTTTTAAAAATAATTTTAGTAAAATGTACTTGTTGCTTCTTCATTATTCCATGAGTATGTTCCACATTAATGTTGATGTTCAGGAAAGAGAAGGACCATCAGTGATTGAGATGAATGTTAGAACATCAATTGTAGACAGGCTAGCTTTAAATTGTGTACCACTGAAAATAAAGAAGATGTCCCAGATGCAAGAAGATGGATTTGATGATACTGTAATCTTTTTAGTTAGGCAATAAAAGGTGTCATTTTGCTTGACTTCTCACTGCATGATGAATGCAAGACATTCAATCAGCAAATTGAAGAACTTTATATTTCATGCCTGCATTATCTAAATGTGTGGGATCAACAGTTTCATGAATTGCCCCCATTCACTTTCATGAGCTTAAGTGGCTCCACAACATGGAACAAATCTGAGCTTGTTGTTTGGTATGTTATTGTGAAAGGTTGCATTACAGATGATACAAAGAGTTTTGATGACTTTTGCCATCTCTAGCAGTAAGTAAAGGAAAATTATACAAACCAAGATTTCTGTTTTCTTTTATCCTATGAAAAATGGGAAAGGTATTTCAGCACAGGCAACAATGCTGTGACCTATACTGAGCTCTTGAAGATGGTAAAGTTTTGTTTTGCCATTCCAGCTTACAATGGAAATGTAGAAAGGGTGCTTTCCCTTAAGGAATGTCAGTGGTCAAAAGGTAGGAACAGGATGACTCCTGATGCAGTCAATGGCATTTTAACCATTTGGTACAATTTTAAAAAAAGTGACACATGAACCATTCTGTTTTTATGTATGGGCAAATCCAATATGATTCCAAAAAGTTGTATAAGAAGGTAGCAAAAACAGGTATGGGTTTTATATATACTGTATGTACAGTAACACACATGTGCTTAGGGGACATCATTTAACACTGGTAATTCCACTCCAGACCAGGGGGTAGCGCTATCATTCTCATGTTCTTCCTTTTTCCCATCCTTAGGACAGAAGATCGATGTCAAGAACAGCTCTGACGGCACTTTAGCAAACCTAATCTCTACCTCTTACTCTGATTCTTCCTGTCTAGAAATTTGACAGTCCTACAAGAGACTCTTGCTTCACAAGCTGATGATTATCTGTGTTTATCCTGCCATTTACTACTTTTGCAATTTCTAACCTACAATTGACATGGATCACCACCAGGTACTATAAACCTTTATCTCTTAGCTTTTGTAATTTGTTACTAATATATATATATATATATATATATATATATATATATATATATATGGAAGTAAAGGCAAATTTTTTTATAAGAGGTCCTGTTTTTACTTCATCGAAAATGGTAACCCTAAGTGAGGTCAACTCCATTCTGCCTGTTAGCAGTATAATCCATCCTTTGGAAAACAAAATGAAAGTAAAATAAGAATGACGTACTAAAACTAAAGACAGAGGTCAGCAATAACCTGTATGCTTAAGACCAAACCAGTTAACGTTTCCCATCACAGTTTTAAATTAGTTTCTTTAGGCACATAAACTTGCTACTCATTTATACCTGCCTTAGTGTTCCTGATGCAATCTGTAGTCACTTTAGGAAATTATCAAGCCAGGGGTGTGCTAACCTCTTCTATCCTAGGAAATGGCATTTCTGTTGAATTAATTTTTATTTGTTATTTGTTAAATGTAGGCCATGTTGATGTACTGACAGCACTGAAATGAAGAAGTTAACAGATAATACACTTTTTGTAGTGAAGGGCATTACTTCCTCACAGAAATGCAGCTGAAAAGGGGTTGCCTTAATTTTATTCCTCATGTTTCATTATTTAATTCCCATGTTTCTAATTTTCTCACCATTAGACATTAGGAGGAAAAATTCAGTTTTAAGTGTTTTCCCAGATGATCTTTATACATTGTCAGTTTAATTGTCTTTGATTTATAATGTTATTCAAGTGAGTGAGAGGAAAGCCTGATTGTCAGGCTATGCATTTTTTGCCAGAACAAGCACTTCTTACTGTCTGTCACTGAAGCTTACAGACAGAGATTTCAGCCTTTTTACAATTGAACTGTAACAGTCAAATGGAATTTAGAAGCTAGTTACAATATATTTTTTTCAGAAACCTCTTTTAAGTCAAAGAGAATTTGGCTTGCTTTTTATGTGGGATTATTGTCTTGTCAGTGAAAGGAATATGGCCTAACATGATTTATTGGGGAAATGTTCTAGTAAGAGGAAAAGAGAAAAAAAAATACCAAAGTCAAAAACAAGAAATTGCATATCACATTTCTGTTTAACTACAGTATGCAAATAAACGATTGTGGGTAAAAGAAGACAGCTACTCTTCTTGCCTTATTTGATTACTAAAACATTTTTCCTTCTAAAAAATTATTCTTTTATTTCTTGGTTACTCTATTTTCTGACCTAACTGAGAGTGCTCTAACTCTAATGCAACTGAACTGTTTCTAGGGACAGTGTGTAGCTGTCCGGTGCCGCTCAGATTTACATCGTCGACAGGACGGTGATTTGTTTTTTTTTTTTTGGTGGGGATTCCAGGAACGCACCCAGCCTTGACCCGACTTCCACCACTCAGACACAGAGATACTAATTATCTAACAGCAAATCAAATAAATAACTATGCGATATATTGAATGACAAGGAAATATAAACAACTAATAAACAGGTAACCCTCCCCCCACCTTATGTCGATAACAAATACTAACACACAACAATAAACACCTAACAATAAACACTCACGACCAAGTCCTTAACACAATCCCAATGCAGCAGTAATGGAAGAAGTGGTATGGAGTAAAAGATGACAATCTCGGGAACAGCTTTTCCTAAGTCATGTAATAAACAGTCCTACCAGTAGTCCTGATGCTGTGAGTGGGTGATGAGATTTGGGGAGCACTCCCTCTGATTAAGAACAATGATCAATCTTTTTTTTTATATCTTTTATTGAATTTATTAAAAACATATAACATTCCATACAATCAAGTCAAAACTTAACAGAACTAAATTCAAATCAACCCCCACCCATGAGAAAGAGAGGAAGGCCAACAGCCAGAGTAAAACATTTGAGAGTAGTAAAGAGGGAAAGGATTCTTTTCCACCAATATCAATGTTTATTCTAAAATATTATTGATTAGATTGTGCCAGGTTTTAAAAAAAGGTTTGAACAGATCCTCTAAGTGAGAATTAGATTTTTCCCAATTTAAAATAGTATATAACATCGTTTACCTGCTGACTAAAAAGAGGTGGGTTAGGATTCTTCCAGTTGATCAAGGTAAGTCTACATGCTAATAGTGTAGTAAAGGCAATCACAGTTTGTTTGTCCTTCTGCACTTTAAGCCCATCTGGGAATCCACCGAACACAGCTGTTAGTGGATTAGGAGGGAGTGTGACTCCAAGGCTGTCTGAAAGGCATTTAAATATTTTGGTCCAGAGTGATGTTAACTTGGTGCACAAACAAAACATGTGGCCTAGTGAAGCTGGTGGTCGATTGCAATGTTGACAGGTTGGATCTTGCCCTGGAAACAGTTGAACAATTTTAAGTGAGATGAAAGATTTTGAGTTGAATAATTGAATGACCAATCTAACACTACTCACACGACAAAGAGGCTTGACGTGACAGTCCTTACAGGTTCACGATCCAGGGTATAAACAATATTCCACAGAGGTTATGGTGGATGAGACAAACGGGTGGACACAAACACAGCTCCCTTTCAAAGTTTCCGCTGTCCCTTCTTGTCCCCAGCAGGCCCTTTGCCCATTGTAGACATCCAATCAGGGCAATACCTGTGGGGCAGCTGGGAATTGGAATCCATTAATCTGTAAAACTGCTACAGTTCTGTTTTAATTTTCACTTACACAGGTAAACTACTTTTAATATCAGTTAATTAATTACTTGGAATTCTTCCCAAGAATAGCATCTTCTTGAGTATCTTAGTACATTACACATTAAATATTTTTGAAACTCAATTCAAGGAACAGGCACTCAAAACAAACTTCTGGGCTATCTACTTTTACACAAAACATTCAATGACCCAGCACTGCCTTATTGATTACCACTGTGGGAAGTCAGTAATTGTACGTTAGCAGCATTGCACCTTAGCAGCAGTTGTACATTTATTCTCCCATCAAGAGCATAAGAACAAAGGGCTTCTGTCACCCTTGTATGTTATTAATGTGCTGCTTGGTTGCTAAGGTAAACTGCAAAATATTCGGCACATAGTGGAAAAGGACTCCAACAACAGCTTCATTTTCTTGAAGAAAAAACTGTAAAGAAAATCATTTTCTCAATTTGAGCCAAAAATTTAAAACCAAAAAATGTAAATGGCAAAAACAAATATGCATAATGCAAATATCAAAGCTGAAAGAATGAGCAGAATTTCATGGATACCAAACAATTGCACCTTGCTGTTGAGAGTGCCTTTAATTCAAGAGTTTATCCACACAAATTTGAATTCTTTCCATAGTGTGTTGCCATCTATTATACTAGTTAGATGATGACATCAAAATGGCCACTTTTGGAAAGTGAAACAATAGCGACTAGAAACATTAGTAACAACAGAAAACTCTACAAAAAGTCAAATCGGCACCGAGTCAAAATAAAATAATAACTTGAAGTAATGTTAACCATAAGAAAACATAAGCAAGATTAAAAAAAAGACCAGAAATGACTGCAGAGTTGCTGTAAACCCATATAAATATAAAGAAAAATGAAGACTCACAAAATAATTAAGAAATAAAATGAAAACCCAAGAAATAACAACAAAATCTTTTAGGTTATCCTGTAAGGCCTTGTTTCACCCATGACTGTGCATAGCGAGAGTGAGCAGCTACTTAAATAAACAAAACGTGTAATAAGTACAAACTATGAAAGTGCTGAAATAAGACAAGAAAGAACAAAAAGCTTGAATAATAAAACAGGCCAAACTAAAAGAAGAAAATTCAACTTTTTTGAAATCAGCTAGGAAATACTATCAGAAAATTGGTATTCCAAAAGAAATCAGAAGAGCTGAGGATCTTAGTAAGCACGTCAATTTGCTTTCCACGTTATCACATTACCACAGACACCATATTGATGCAGTCATTATGGATCTTCAGAAAAATGCAAGATGGACTGCTAAACAACACAATAAAAAATAGTTTGACTGAATGTAAAATGTGACAGCAGTTGCCATATAAGTGTATTTCTTGGTCATGCCTACAAATTAAGCATGGTATAGGACTGCTTAAACAGTCAGGAAATGGCATATTCTTCAAGAGTAGTGTTTCATCCACTAGGGGCATTAGGTGGTGCCCACCTGTTTTTCACAATGAAAAAATAAAAATCATAAACTTACTTGAAAGTGAATATGAGGTTATCTGCCAGGGTGCATCTCTTTAAAAGTGCCCTGAGAGGATATTTTACTCACATTTCCTGATTTGATTCAATGCACTTTCATTAGCCAATCAGCAGTGCAGAAAAGTATTAGATATGGGGTGTTAAGAGAAAACCCTTGTCCAATTAAGTGGCAATGCAAATTTGAGAACATTCTATGTGCATGAGGACATGCCCACTTTTGCGATGTTTACTTATAGGACTTCAATTCCCAGCAGCTTGAAAGAGTATGCAGGTAGCAGTAGACAGTGCTACCAATGGTAGGATTCCATTTCCCAGCAGCCCCTGTGCCCGATTCAAACATACAATGAAGGCAATCCCTTTTGGGGACAAGGAGGGCCAGCGGGAAACTTGAAAAGGGACCGGCGAAACAGCAAGAGATGATTTGTGTTTCTGTGTAACCCATGTGTTCCATCCGACGTAACCACCATAAAGTCATTTGTACCCTGGATTGTTTCCCGCTAGGATGAATGGCCTGTCTCGTGCCTGCCTGTAGTGTGAATAGTGGTGAATTAGTCGGTGTGTGTCTTCAGAGGGACTAATTGGTGACTGCAAATTGATTGAGTGTGGATGCAGATGTAAATGTAATAACCTGGCAGGAATGTATTTAGGGAGGAGGGGGGGCCCCGAGTTGGAACCATTGCTTGAGCCCCACCTAACAGTTCTAATCAAACCACCGAAAAACTAGCATTTGATGGCAAAGCTTTGAAATTGCCGTATCTTGAACAGGCACCACAGAAGAACAACAAGTAGCACTGGAGTATGCAATAGATGAATGGACAGCCCCCAACTCCCCCCAAAAAATCTGAGATTGTGAGTGTTCTGGAGATTAGTGAATGGCATTTTTGAAACAGCACACACATTCAGAAGTGGTAACATTGTTTACCATTTGTGCAAAATCATCACCTTTGTATACTTCACTATCACTAGAACTAGAACCTATAATGCTGTCACTGGCCATTTCTAAAAAACTGTCAAATAGTGACAATAATGACAAACTGGCTTTTTTCATGCCCTTTATGTTTTGACTGCCTGTGTTCAGCCCTCCTGTTCCCACAGACATCCTCTGACACTTTCTGCTGTTCACTGGAGATGAGCAAACTCGATGTGTGCCAGGCTAGTGGTGGATGCCGGTAAGGGGCTTAAAGCAGACTGGATCAGACAGTTTAGTGGCAGCTCTATTCATTTGAAAAACAAAAAACAAATATTTCTTCATACATCCTGATTAATTTCAGGGCCCCAGTAGCCCGTGGGTCTCTGTGCTATAGCTCAGGTTAGCTGGTGCATACATCCACCTGTGTGGCCTGCTCTACTTCTAGGGTTGGTTCTCGATGATTCTGGGATAGGCCCTGTCTATATATAAAGGAAAGAAGCCGCTTTACACAATTTAAACATTAATAACTCACTACAATATATTCTGTGGCACACAATAATGTTTTGTTGTATAATGCAATATTTCAGTTTAATTGGAAATGTAACACCAATTACAATCATAACATGTGACATCTACTCAATCAGATTTAACTAGCAGTAGAATACTTCAAAACAAAAATAACAAACTGTTTTGCACATTGGTGGAATCAGACACGGAAGTCGAAACAGACTTTTAAAGGCTTACTGTGTCTAAATATGCTGCACAACAAGAGCTTCTATATGGAAAATTGCTGCCTCTTCTTTTTTTCTGGAACAACAGTAATAACCTTTCAGCAGTTCCAACCGCTGCATTCATGAATTCAGATATCATTATCTGAAATTACTTTAATACTGCAAAATTGCCAACATAATTACTCCACTGTTCACAGAAAGCTTGTAAAAAAAATAAAATAACTGCCATTGTACACTAGCTAATAACCGAAGGCTACCAGACTTTGAATGCCCCTCAGGTTAATGCACTATCAGACTTCCTTTGGTATTCAGCAGGGGTCATGTATTTATTCTAAACTTTGATTATATTCATAGCAAATTCCTCCCTGAAAGCATACCCATTTACTCATTTTTTTTAAATCAAATGGCAGATACAATACATAGAATGCCTGTCATTTGTATGGATGCTAGGCGAGTGTCATTTCAAGCCGGCTATATTATGACACTCCCAGAAGCCTTACAGCACAGGGTCTAAAATTATTCAAAATTAGACATCATCAAGCATTTTTCAATACAACATAGTAAAATCATAACATTTTCAAAAAATGCATGTAACATACTGTTCAATAATCTGTGCTTCCTGTGGCAGCTATAACCTGCAGCAAAGCCATTACAGTTGATGATGGCTGAAAGCTGCTTGCAAGAAGGACACGCTAAATGTTAGAATAAAAATAGTCTTACCCTTGGATAGAGGTAATGATGCAAGATTCATTTTGAAGCCATGTGAAACACTGCATGCATTAATTCACCTTCATATTATAGACCTAGAAAGGAGCAATTGATTTTGATGGTGAATTACGAGTTTTAATGGGATATTGGAGATGTTAGTGAAAATAAATTGACACCAAAACATATATACAATAACAATTACAAAAAAAGAAAGGTGTTTACATCACATTATATCCACAAATAGCTGGTGGGATATTTTTCAAATAAATACTGCCCACAAGTGCAAGCTTTGATGGTTATTTATCTTTACTACTGCTGCATAGATATATAACAAATGCATTATATTTATTACTGTCGTTAACCCCCATTCATGCAAGACATGGGTCAGAGCTCCACAGGGAATACAATACTCGGTAACCAGATTTACATGACAGGTCCGGGACCGAGGTCGCCAGAATTAGACTGTGTGACAGGTCCTGTCACATCAGCATAGGGAAGTTGTAGAATCTGATGTGATGTGAATGGCAAAATGTCAAAAAGCAAAGCTGGGGTGAATGCACATGCTGGATCAAACGTCAGTGAAGTCAATAAGGTGGCAGCGATGAGACAGGATATTTTTAAATGTAGTATTTCCAGATTTAGCAGTGAAGGCTGTTGGCTGTAAAATAAGGCCACAGAGAAAAACAGAATGAAAAGTATGCAGAAACCATTAGCCAGGCAATCACATAATATGGACAGGAGCTTGATGAGCCATTATTATTTGGTTGCTCTTTATTATTGGAGTGCGCAGGCGTGAGCCTTGCAGCAGCTTGTTACAACAGCTCAGTGTGTTGTCTACGTATTTTAGTTTTTTTATACTGTTTTTTGTTTTCCTAAGATAGCTTAAAGTGCAATTAAGTATTCATAAGAAGAGCCCTCTTTGACCATGAGGTTTAAGAGCATTTTAATCACTTTTTTTACTTTTTGTTTGATTTTCCTGAGCGCCACTAATGTTAACATGGCAAGCAACATGAGACAGCTTCTGGTTTACTCACAGAACCAGTTACTCACTCTGAAGCCAGACGCAGAACAAAACAGAATCGTTTTGGATTTACCTCCAGAGTTAAGGAGAAAGATGAAGAGGGGGTGCCATGGAGGAGCGAAACGTTGGGGGAAACAAGCAGGTGGGATTGTGCAACAGGTGGGTAAGAGTGAAACGAGAAGAAGATACAAGCCGTATCTCCCCTCTGTGATCATGGGCAATGTTAGATCGCTTGATAATAAGATGGACAAGCTCATGGCATTGGTTAAGTGTAACAGGGAATTTCGCGAGTGCAGTTTAATGTGTGATGTCATCCACCGCGGGACTCCAGACGAAACACCCAGATGCTTTCATCCTCATCTCTGGAGACTTCAATCACTTTTCCCTTAACAACACACTTAGCAGTTTCAGCCAGTTTGTTAATTGTCCTAACAGAGAGGATAAAACACTGGATCTATTGTATGCTAATGTTAAAGAGGCATACAGTTGTTCAGCCATCCCACCTCTTGGGAGATCAGACCACAACCTTGTGTACCTTCTTCCTCTTTATATGCCACTTGTGAAGAGGCAGTCAGCCACTGTCAGGACTATGAGGGTGTGGTCAGAAGAAGCCAGTGTAGCTTTACAGGACTGCTTTGAGGCAACAGATTGGGACGTTCTCTGTGAGCTTCATTTGGAGGACATTGATGGTCTCACTGACTGTATCGCAGAATACATTAACTTCTGTGTAGACAACACTGTACCTTTAAAATCTGTACGTTGCTTCCCTAACAACAAACCATGAGTCACCAAGGACATTAAAGCTCTTCTGAATGAAAGGAAGAGAGCATTTAGGTCAGGTGACAAAGAAGCAGTGAAGAGGGTACAGAAACAGTTGTCGGTTAAAATAAAAGAGGGGAGGGACAGCTATAGGATAAAGCTGGAACAAAAGCTGCAGCAGAACAACACCAGAGAGGTCTGGAAGGGCATGAGGGCAATTACTGGTTTTAATTCAAGCTGCCAGAGGACTGAGGGTGACAGAGAAAAGACAAATGAATTTAACCAGTTTTTTAGTAGGTTTGACAGAATGCCTCAGTCCAACCTGCCCTGCAGCTCCACCTCTGTGGCTGACAGTGTATCCCTGGACACCATCAATACCTCACCTGCTAACTTTTCCCTCTCCCACCACTCATTACAGGGAAAAGAGTGCAGTGAATCATTACCTCCGAACCCCTCCTTACCAGCTGAACCCTACTCCGCCCCTTGTTCTATCCACAACACTGACACAACCAGACCATCCGCCACCTTTACAGAAGACCAAGTCATGACAGAATTACGCAGACTTCGCTCTGACAAGGCGGCAGGCCCTGATGGCATCAGCCCAAGGGTGCTTAAAGTCTGCGCCTCACAACTCTGTGGTGTACTACTTAGGATTTTCAACGTAAGCCTGAGTGTTAAAAAGTGCCAGTGCTATGGAAAACATCTTGTCTGGTTCCTGTTCCAAAGAAGGCACATCCTAGTGCCCCTTCTGACTAGAGGGGCCAGTGGCGCTCACCGCACACATCATGAAAGTCTTTGAGAGACTAGTCCTGGAAATACTTCGCCCCCAGGTAAAGTCAGCACTGGACCCTCTCCAGTTTGCCTATCAGGCGAGGATTGGAGTCGAAGATGCAATCATCTACCTGCTGCACCATGCCTACAGTCACCTAGACAAGCCAGGAGGAACTTGGAGGATTATGTTCTTCGATTTCTCATGTGCCTTTAACACCATCCAGCCAACCAGACTGGGGATTAAGCTATCAGAAATACAGGTGGATGCTCCCTTAGTTTCGTGGATCATGGACTATCTGATGGGAAGGCCAGAGTTTGTGCGGCTACAGGGCTCTGCGTCTGATACCGTGCAGTATGGCACTGGTGCTCCACAAGGGACAGTTCTGTCAACATTCCTCTTCACCCTGTACACTACAGATTTTAGTTACAACACAGAGGGCTGCCATCTGCAGAAATTCTCTTATGACTCTGCAATAGTTGGTAGTATCAAACATGGAGAAGAGACAGAATACAGGAAGGTTGTGAACAATTTTGTTGACTGGTGTGAGCTGAATCAACTGCAGATCAACACCAGTAAAACTAAAGAACTGGTAGTTGATTTAAGAAGATTGCAATCTCCAGCCATTTCCCTGTCTATTAATTGTATGGAGGTGGAGATTGTTGAGGAGTACAAGTATCTAGGGGTGCATATGAGTAATAAGCTAGACTGGTCCAGGAACTCGCTGGCCATATACAAGAAGGGTCAAAGTAGGCTGTATTTCCTACGCAAGCTCAGATCTTTTAGTGTCAATAGCACTATGTTGCGGATGTTCTATGACAGTGTGGTTGCCAGTGCCTTTTTCTTCGCTGTGGCATGCTGGGGGAGCAGCATGAAAGTGCCAGACATCAGGAGACTAAACAAACTAATTCAGAAGGCTTCTTCTGTGGTAGGAGAGAAACTGGACAGCTTGGAAACTGTGGCAGATCACAGAATGTTATCTAGGCTTTGGTCTATTATTGAAAATGCTAATCACCCACTTCACAGTGTTGTGGTTGGACAGAGGAGCGTTTTCAGCAGTAGACTGACTAGCATCAAGTGCTCCACTGAACGTCACAGAAAATCCTTCCTTCCCACAGCCATCAGACTCTATAACTCCTTTTCTGGTCACTCGCCCATACTTTAAGCTATTACCCTTTTTCTTTATTGGATATCCAGGTACATTTTTCAAGTACTTGAAATATGCAACATACTATCTGTTCTTGTGCAATAAATTGTCTTCTCTTCACATGAGAATAACCTTTTTTGTTCTCAGAATGTGCAATATTAACTTAAGGTGCAACACTCTGCACTCTAGTTTGATACTTACATTTATTATACTCTATTTATATTTACATGATTACTTTATACTTGCTCTTAGTGTAACATGTCCCTTGTCTGTTGTTAAGTTGTAACATAAGTAATTTCTTTCGGGATTAATAAAGTTTTCTGATTCTGATTTATTTTATAAAGCACTTTTCATGATAAAGGTTAACCTTAAACACATTACTCATTCAGTACCACAAAGGTGACTCAATGAATATACTATAAAAGGCTACTTTGCATTTTTATCCTAACAATAGTAATAATAATAATAATAACCTTTATATTATGCTACCTAGTGAGTTGACTGATTAGGGCTAAGCAGGGCTGAATTTACATGAGGGATTGATCAAAACCAGAGAGAGAGGTTGGGAGCATGTGATGATAGCGCGTTGCTGCACTCACCATATGACAAACCACCTGCATTGGGACACCTCAGCACCACGCTGGAACAGTGTGAGGTTTTTTTATGGTGGCTGGAGTGCCAATCCTGCCACCAACTCCCTCATTTTCTCTGAAAGTTAGAGGATCTGATGGCAGGGCTGGAAGCAGATTAACGTCATACCCAGAACGGACGTTCAGAAAATGTTTACTATTGGAAATGAAAACATGCTGAACATATTAACTGCACTTTAATTGAAAACCAAGTCAAAGCCAGAAATGAGACCCATATTATGTAGGACAGCCTTTCGTGTGAAAATAGTGATAAGCTTCACTGTGAGTTTAGCAAAATCACAAAAAACTGAGTCCTTGAAAGCAAGCTACAAGTTACAAGGAGGAAAATACTAACGCAACAGTAACGAGTAACCAGTGCTTCCTTCCAGAAAAAGCCTTAAATTATGTGAAAGGATTTTTTCAGGGCTTGCCTATGATAAATCACTCGATAATGTTATTGAATATGTGAAGTAGGTACTTCTGAGAGCTACAACCACAGAACGCCATGTTCATGTTTGGCATAGAATAGCCAAAGTCGATTGACACATGGTGTCATTCAGGCTGATAATATTTCCTGTGATGGACATAATGGATGGACTGACATCCCGAATGGAATTGCTGATACTCCCTTAAATGGATTAGTTTGTTCCTTTTCCCTTTCATAGTTGGGAAGATGACATAATGGGTGGACCAGGGATGACTGCTTCCCAGCACCAAGTGTTACCTAATCCAATGGGTGACAACATCCCTCTGGCTTAGCTTCCATTTGGGGGGCACTAGAGGGTACTGTTAAGAGAAGAGTCCCCTGAGCAGTAGAGATTCCAGCTGATCCAGAGGTTTCATTGCACTGGAAGTTCTCCCTGGTTCACCTTAATAGAAGGTCCACCACCTCTACCAGATCAGCCAAAGACTGGGTTGTATAAGAACAATGCTTGCGTGTTACGGAGTGGAAGAGGAGAAGAAAGAGAAATAGAAAAGAAAAGAATTGTATTGTGGAAGAAGAAGCCTTTGTGAGGGTATTTTGTGAAATAAAACTACTTATATGAACACAGGACTTATGTGGCGGAAGTTGCATCTGGAGTCTGGGGATCTGTTACAGCCTCTACAGGTCACACAATCCTTAACTCCTGATGAATTGACAGAAAACACAGATGTGGCACAACTGTATATTTTATGTCTAATATTTTGATGGAGCAGAATTAAGAGAACAATAGCCATGTGCAGAGGTGGCTGGGGGAAACTGAGGGTGCCTGAGCATCTGTCCCTTTTTTATTATGTTATCAAATATCTATGTGCAACACTCTGCACGTGCCAAATTTTACAGATGCCTGACATTTAAAGATTATAAATGAAAATAGAAATGTGTTGGAGGATGTCTTGGGGCAGAGCCCACAGCAGGGGATAAGTCTGCAGAGGAGTGTCTGAAATTCAGAGGGGAAGTGCTGGTATTTAGATTGAAATGGAGCTGTTCTTCAGTTCTTCATTTTCAGTAACACCATTTTAAACTGCAGGAACAGGAATTATATTTTTTTAATCTATAAAAAATGTCACTTCAGAATACAATTTCATGTAACAAATTGATATAAACTACTATAACTACAGCTTGAAATCTAATGAACTTAGCTTTTAAGCAATTGAGATTTTGTTATGATATTAATAACCTGTGCTGAAACAAAATGCACTATGAAGATGACTTCCTCAAAAATCTACTGTCCTTAGAAGATTTAATATAATGGAATAACCTGAGGTGTGGCAGAAGAAGGACTGATACAAAGACAAAACCAATGGATAATGGCCCTTGGAAAGAATGTTTATTAGCTGTTTTCTGATGGCAACCTAAAGTCTGCCATTAGTCTTGGGAGATATAAAGTACTTAACATTCCGTAGGCGAATTACTGTCTTAATGAGCTCTCCTCATAATGCTGTCCATCTTCTTATTCTTTACAATTCCAATGTGCCACATTGTTCAGTGAAGCTCCTTTTATTCCACTCCATCATACATGGCTGAGGTCCACTGTAGATTCTCACATGCACGTTACCTCACAGGTTAGAGTCACATCAGTTTTTATAAATGTTATTGCAAAGTAAACACAGTGTACATGGAATATCAACAAGTATTGTGAAATGAAGCTCAATTCACTTACTAAACAGACAAAATGAAAATAAAATAATTAGTAACTGCTGATGATAAAGTACTCATAAGATTGGTCCTAAACTTTGAAACCTGCTGTTTTATTCTCTCTTGCAGCGTTGAAATACAGAATGGACTTGGTATGATTTGGACGGATGAGTACCTGTGTTGTGCTGAACTCATGCAGTGTAAGTTATGTGACATTGTTCAAAAATATTTTCATCCAAAACTGAGGGGCTGATGCCACTTCTGCTCTCCAGTGGTATCAGACCTGGCTTAGGGCCATAAAAAGCTTACTATTAGATGACCCTGGCTGTATACAGATGAAGTTTGCACACCTACTGGATATTCTGCTTTAGATTTCACGCCATGAACGTAATGATATGAATAAAGTATATGAAAATTTAGATAACTCATACAGTTCATATCAATACATTGTTTCTCTTAATCCATTTATAGTGTCCTAGGGATCTGGAGCCTAACAAACATCAATCCAACTGTTCATATCTTGCATATATTGTACCATTGTTAAGATTGGTTCAGACCCCCATGACACTACGATTAGACAAAGCCTATTAAACACCACATGTAATACAGTACTTATTCTGAATAGGAATGATTCTGCCCAGAGCTATACAAAGGAAAAATAAATAATGTAGCTATGGATGAAAGTCTGCAGGCAACAGTACAGCATGGTGCAGTTTCCCTGCAGTAACTGAGCTAGAAATCAAACCCAGGTGACTGAAGCTATGAGGCAGGATCAGCAATGGCAGAATAAAGCCATGTTGAGTCACAGCACCAAAAAAATAAATTCTTACACTTTATGTATGTAACTCCAGTTTTTGCTGTTGGCATATATTATATTATGTAACACTTACAAACAAGGAAACATATTTACCAAAGTACAACAAAATAAGATTCTGGTGATAGGTATTCGTATCTAACTAGCTGAAATACCTAGCTTTGCCCAGGAGGAAAATAAAGTGTTTTTTTTTTAATTGTTTGAGAAAAATGTAATTAAAAAAAGCTCAACTTTAAAAATAAAAATAAATTAACAAACAATGAAGACTCATTAATGTGCTTGTCTTGCGGTCTTGTACAGTATGTATGCTATCATTCAGTTGATACGGAACTGGCCAGCTCCATTTCATTTCAAAAGCAACAGGGGTGCAGTGGTACTCAAACATAAACAATGCTTGCAGTCACCTCCAGTTTGCCCTCTGGTTGTCGTTCCGAGTGTCAACTGGATGATTACATGCATACAAGACTGTAACATCATCCCCCCCACCCAGAAGGGGGTGGGTTAGGGTTGATTTCACCCTACAGTATTTTTAGTCGACCAATGAGAAACATGTGTACCAAATTTCATGACAATTTCTCCAGCCATTCAGAAGTGATGCTGGAACATACATACATACACACATACATTGACTTATATACTGTATATTGTGGCGGGTGGCTGGGGGCTGTGCCCAGCCGGGACGCCTAGAAGGACTGAGAGAGGGAGTATGCCTTCCCTGGACCATGAGTGGGCAACCGCCCTGGTTTGTATGGTGGCCAAGGGAATGGAGCATGGGAGCTCAATCCTATAGGGGCCCGTGGCCACTGCCAGGGGGCGCCCAGATGAGTAAGGAGCCCTGGACATCAGCACTTCCTCAGGGACAGGAGGGACACCCAGAGTGCTTCCAGGTGCTCATGCGTGCCTGCACTTCTGCCACACTAGGAAGTGCCAAGGAGCATGTCCAGGTGGGAATAAAAGGGGCTGCCTTCCTCCAGTCATCAGCCAGAGTCGGGTGGAAGTGGACGAAGTTCGGAGGACAGGAGTGGAGGCGGTGAAGGAAGGCTGGATATTGGAGAGGCCCGGACTGGGGTAATTGGTGAAGGAACACTGGGTTGTGTGCGGGACTTTATTTATTTGTAAATAGTGTGTAAATAAACGTGTGTGTTGGACTTATTGGTGTCTGCCTGTCTGTGCCAGGGCTGGTCTTCCACAATATATAGATTTATTCTCAGCAGTAAATTATATACGGTTCAGGCAGAAGCAAGGTACAAAAACTCAAACACTAGTAACTGCATTAGAGACCACCATGATTTTTTGTAAAGAAATGTGATCATGAAGCTGAAGGGATTCGAGCATCAGGTCAGAATGTGGATGTGGAGTACCTGTCCATACAGAAATAATGGCTACAGTTGACTTCATGTTAAACCCAGGTAGCCTTTAATATAATATTGTGGGCCTGTTAATATTCTGGTAGTCAGTGGGGACTAATAACCTGGAAGCACAGTGAAACAGAAATACAGTTTTCAGAAAGAAGGCATATGAATCAGTGTGTTTTGAACCGACACCTCAATTGTAGCCTCTCTCATTCTTTTTCTCCATGAATGGTAATCTGTTTTTAGAAGCTACCTTATTAAATGAGACTGCAAACCATATACACTGCAGAGTTATTTTTAAATGTGATTTTTTTTCATTCAACAGAGACACATTTTCTAAGAGATATCTCAAAATTTGAAGGAATTCCCTCCGTTTAAATAGCTGTAGGCCAGTGCCTAAAAAGATACGCGGCTCACCATGTTGGCCTATGCACTAATGAGTTTTGTAGCCGCAAGAACTAATGAGGTTTTGCAGATTTTGGCCCCTGCTGATTGCTAAGTTGTTTCTTCATTCAGAATGGTGTTAATTTCTTCCTAGCAGTGATAATGGCACCATTATTCTTAAAAAGAAAAAAAAAAACTTAATTTGATGTTTTAAAGTACTCAGAAAATAATGACAGTGGTTACTTTGAACATCTAAGTTTTTAAATTCTTTAATCTGATATTGCTTTATTGGCATGTGTTATATTGAAGAGGGGGAAATCTAACCTAGCCAAGGGCCCTGGCTTTATTTCTTTGAAAATTAGATGTGACCAAGAAGTCACTGGGGAGTTTAAAAAGCAGCTAATATAAACTGGCTACTGGCTGGTAAGTGGCACATTTTATGAGAAAGCTTAGCTTTTTTACAAAACCTTTCCATTATGCCCAGGCCTTATTTAATTGCATTCTTCTAGGGTTTGCTTGAGGCGATGACTAAATGTGAAACAGAAAGGAAAAATAAAGGCATGGAAGCAACGTTTAATCCTCATTTTTCTAGATATGATTATTTTTCTGTCTTACAATAACTCTGTTGTATGTCAAATGTAACATTCATACACAATTTATTATTATACCACCCTTTAGTATTTTGATGAGTTAAAGAGCCTCTACAGGACGGTAGTGAGACCAGCTATGTTATATGGGTTGGAGACGGTGGCATTGACCAGAAAGCAGGAGACAGAGCTGGAGGTGGCAGAGTTAAAGATGCTAAGATTTGCACTGGGTGTGACGAGGATGGATAGGATTAGAAATGAGTACATTAGAGGGTCAGCTCAGATTGGATGGTTGGGAGACAAAGTCAGAGAGGCGAGATTGCATTGGTTTGGACATGTGCAGAGAAGACATGCTGGGTATATTGGGAGAAGGATGCTAAGGATAGAGCTGCCAGGTAAGAGGAAAAGAGGAAGGCCTAAGAGGAGGTTTATGGATGTGGTGAGAGAGGACATGCAGGTGATGGGTGTAACAGAACAAGATGCAGAGGACAGAAAGATATGGAAGAAGATGATCCACTGTGGCAACCCCTAACAGGAGCAGTCGAAAGAAGAAGAAATACCTTGGCCTCAGAGTCCCCAGGATAAATAACCCAAAATGTAAGTGTTCAACTCAATAATCACCCAAATAACTCATGAAATGTATTCACAAATAACTGAAATACAGATAGTTTATTTGCCTATCCATGCAGCTCTACATGGCACTCTTAATATCTCATTATTGAAAGCAGTCTCTGATTCACTGCCTACTTCATAGCAAAAGTCCTTATAAAAGTTTGCTGAGCTTTCATAAAATGAAGATTTTTTTTTGCTGTGATTTTACATAATCCCTCAATTCTTGATAATCTATTCACAGGTGATCCCAGCCATCCTTTTTTTACAATAAAAAATGGGAAGGAGACATAAAACTAATCTGCAAGTTCCCTTTTATTCCATTTTTCGTAGCTTTTTGTTTCAGAAAAAGGTAGGCACTGTGGAAAAGGCACTGAAGTATAAACCAAATTGTGTGCAGATCTGGTTTATATTGGTCTTACTGTGTGACACTAAGCCAAAACTATAAAGCCAAAACTACACAGGAACAGCTTAAAAACAATAATATTAAAGCTCTGAAGTCCAGATCTCAGCTCAATTGACAATGTGTGGCTGGATTTGAAAAAGACTGTTCACCCACAATCCTCAAACAACCTGACACAGCTTGAGCAGTTTTACAAAAGTCGAATGGGGGAAATGAAGGTGTGGTGGTGCACATAAGTGCCACATAGCCTCAACGCTGTCATGGCTGCCAAAGGTGCATCAACAAGTAACAAATACTGACTTGAAGTGAGTGAGTAGTTATGTGATCAGTAATGCAGACCACTTGGCAGAGATCTATTTTTGCTTTGTCATTAAGGAGTTTTCTTTTTTTGTAGATCAGTGTCAGACAAAAAAAATTAAATCCACAGAGATTTAGTGTTGTAGAACAATAATTTGTGAAAATTTTCAAGGGGGTGGATAACTTTTTATAGGCACTGTATATGTTGTGCCAGTTTGAAAACCTCCCTGACTAAATTTCATTATATAACTGAAAGCAACAAAGCAACTTCCAATGACTTATTTTAGATTCATAAAGATGTTAGGCCAACTTTTGGGTATTTTATAGAAACCTGAATTTCTTACAGCAAATAATGAGTATGTGAGTAAAAAAGCAATAGAGTACATTGCAACGCAGGGTTTGTTCTGAGTTTGTGTGAAGGAATTCAAGGCATCTAGTAAAGTGTTTTGGATGCATGGCCACTCCATTACTATCCATGGCTATCATACTTTCAGTCAAAAATAGCCAGGGAGAACATCATTAGCACAATACTGGAACATACCTAAGGGTGTCATATTACATAAAATGGTAAAGAAAAAACACTTATTTAGTGCTATTATCAAATTTGTACCACTTGCCAAATGTCTCATAATGTAGCTTTATTATTAAACATGTCTGCGGATATAATTCAATGCTTTCTTCAGAACTGCCCACAGCATTTTGAAGTTTCCTCCCCACATTGAATTCATACTAAGTTGTTTTTATAAATGTTTTAATGTTATGATAATATCCGGAACAAAGAAATGGTTTCCCAGGAATATTCAAACAAGCAAGAGGATTAATTTCACAACAACTTCAATCCACGAAGGAGAGATGTGCTAGTAATAGCCTGATTTAAAATGTGCTTAATTGTATCTAATTAAATACAAAGTAATGCATATATTCATTCTCAGGCCTTCAATTAAGACTGAATTAATTTCACATGAGTTTTTTAATGACACATTCATCACATATTCATAATTTCAACATCCTTTTTTACACCCCAGTAAGGCCGTTATGTATATGAAATACCATTAATCATATGGTACAAATATGTATGCAGCTACACACAGATGTTAAAAATAATTAATGGCCAAAGATCAGGGAGCAATCCTAAGAAGAAGAAAAAGAAGAAAAAAAAGCTATTAAAAATAAAATATTTATATTTGGCAAGATAATCAGAACTGGAAGATGTTCACTTTAAAAACATGCACTTAAACAGACGTCTCTGTCTCTGATCCTGGAGAACTCCTGTCCATAAAATCTTACCGATGAACTTCAATTACCCATTTCTACATTTATAAATTCTGAGAACCCTTGTGTCATATTCTATGTATATATTAATTAATCATGTGAAGTGCAATTAAGTGCACACACATCATTAATAGGGTCAGTTTGCAATGTAAATTAAATGAGTTAAAAAATGTAAATTAATTTAGAATTGTTTTGCGCTTGAAATTAAGGCTTTAAATGATCAGCAGCTCCCTCAATTTGAGATGTTACAGTTTAATTAATGAACAATTAAATTGGTTTTCTTATCTTTGGAACCTGTGAAACGTGCAATTTAAGGCAACTAAATTTAAAATGAATCTGCACCACATGAATGCAAACAGTGCCTATTAGGCAGCCTCCAAAAATTTGCCTTCTAACACACATTTACTTTTTACTGAATTTCTGTTAAAACTTTTGTAGGAGAAATAAAACTATGAGAGTTCCCTTTAAGCCGCCATAAGAGACATTACAGTATGTACAGCACTAGTGATGGAGTACTAGGGAGCTAAAAATTCAATACATAATGGTAACAATGAAAAAAGCACTAACTGATGCACTTTGCAGATTGTGTTCTCCTTTTGTGAGGAAACTGATTTCCCACCTTAACAATCCATAAATAATCCAGTTATGTCTCCAGAGCTGCTTTGCTGTGAAATATTGTGTGAAGTTCAGTTCACATAAATCGTGTTAGGCACTTGGGTCCTTTCATTTATCCATTATTAATTTTGATTTTTATTCATTTATTTATTTATACTTTATTTTATTTCAATGGACAACAGTTTTTTTTTAAGTGTAAGCCATGTTGCTAAAGAGATGGAAATATTTTTTTTCAGATACTAGGTGTTCAGACACCTAATCCACTAATTGCTTTGGAAAGAATACTTTTGTGCTTGGGTTGGTGTGCTTGTGAGATGCCAGAATAATTGGAGAAAACACTCATGGCTGATGTTATTAGATTAATCTTCCATTCTGTTTTGGGCTGTAGGGATAGTTTGCATTGAACAAATCAATCAAAACAACTGACATTTAAAAAATTTTCTACAACCCTAGAAATGTCAAAAGCCATACCACTAGCTGTGGATGAGACAAAACTACTTGAATCTGAGTACAGACAAATGAAAAACAGAAATGTTATTAATTAACTGAAGTGGCACAGACAGCAACAAAGCTGGTCCATTTTTAACTTTGCAGACGTAAACTTTGATTTTGCAGAATTGGCACACAATTGCATACAAATATATAAGTAATTGAATATTTATAAGCTGTTAGTAACCCTTCTCTATTCTATTTCCTTTCTTGGTATCCTGATGTGGCACTTGGTGCCAGTGTTCTACTGTCAAGCTGCACTCCTGTGCATAGATAGGCCATCTCAGATAAATGAGCAGATGGAAAGAATCGCACATCAGACTACATCAGGCCAGTACAGACTTTACTTGAAGAATGCCCAGGTGGTAGGTACTAGGTGGCCAAGGTCTCTAGGGCTGTGACTGTGACTTTGTCTTTGGCTTTCTCTTTTATAATTTCCTTCTCCTGTCAACAGGTCATAGTTCAGCAAATAATTAATGGTTAAATGTTGTTGGTTTCCATTTATGATAGATCGATTGATAGACAGGTCTTTATTTGTCACAAGGGGTAAATATGGCTTTTTACAGAAGCTCTTTAAATCAATAAACATATAAATAACAATACAGATAATAATACAGAAGAAAACAGGCATTCTGAGATGGTGATAGGGGCAAGATTGTTTAAAGCCTTACTGTATATACAAGTAAGAGTATTTTAAAATTGATTCTAAAGGACACTGGCAGCCAATGTAAATATATTAGTATTGGGGATATGCGCTCATATGTTTTCCTTTTGGTTAAAATTCTTGCTGCTGCATTCTGGACAAGCTGTAGCCGATTTATGATTGTGGTCAGATTTGACGAAAGGTGCCAGTAATTTACTCTTAAAGGCATCTTTAACATTTGAATATAGTAGGTCCAGCTTATTATTTTCTCGAGTCACATGGTTGAAGTCACCACATATTATGACTACAGGGTAAGAATGAGTCATTATTAAAGTGTTGATGACCGAGAGAATCGTTTCTGTTGCTGAGTCCCCATTTACAGAGGGAGGAATATAAACATCAATAAAAATTTGAATCCATTTCTATTTTGTGTTTAAACAAATTTGTATCATTTTATGTGCTAATTATGTATTTAGTATAATCTATGATTGCATTTTACCTAAGAAATTTTTCACAGTACTCTGTGCCTGCACTCAGTGAAGAACACTATACAAAAATTGTTATATTCTAATATAAACTGGGAATTGTCTTTCATGCCAGTCTTTAGATTTTTACCACACACATCACTACACTACACTACACTAAAATCTTTTTCCATCACACAAAGCCATGGCGTGAAAGGCAATCATGAACAATGAGGTAACCATATGTAACGACCTAAAACCTCAGTCACGTCAATAAAAAAACAATTTGATAAATACATGGCAAATGTGGAAGTCAGTGTGTACCTTGGTTAAGATTCAATCACTTGTAACATGATAACAAACTTTCACATATCATAGGGAGTTTGTTGGCAAACGTACATTTTTAGAACAGATTAATTTTGTGAATTGCATTTGCAGTTATGGTAGATAGAGGCTTTCACAAGCTATCACTGAACCTAGAAATAACATGAAATAAGCCAAATTGTTAAAGGTTAAATTCCTTAAAACACACAGCTGTAGATAAGTAATCTCTAATACCATGTAATGGTATTCAGCTTTGAGTTTTAGAAATTCTTCTACCAATGTGATTTTAAATTGTAACTGATTTTTTTAACTTCAGGGAACTATTTTCATTTCTATTCAATTTATTCTTAACAAGCAAACTACCACTTATATGCTCAGTATACTTTGAAATAATTAAAAATATAGTATAAAAAAAAAGTAACACGTGAAAGTTTGGTATCTGCAGATCAGATAAGGTAAATGAACTCAAAGCCATCCTTTTATCCCATTGCATCAATAGTCAAGGGTCACAACCTCAGAGGCCTCACCCCATGGAACAGAGGAAGTAGACCTAACAACAGGAGTTAAAATGTCAGTATCTGAGGACCCAAACATGGAATTCAAAATGTTGCAAAACAAAACAAAAACATTGCAAATAAACAAAAAAGAATCCAATCATGAATCACCTAATTTCTTTAACAGAGTTCTAGCAATGGCTACTTTAAAGAAATACAGGATAATGCTGTTTAAAAAATGTTTTTATTAATTATGTGGAGCTTTGCAAGTGTCTTTCATCAAATTAGTTGAAATTTGGTCTAAATGACAGGCAGCAGGTTTCAGTTTTGAATTGGACTTAAGATCTACTCTGATTCAGATTAACTAAGGATGTAATGCAGAAGGTGACATGACATGATACAGTGCTACTAGAATTGGACATTGACTGCTCAATTTGTATTCCTATGTTATAATGGTTATTATTAAAGACATTTATAAGTAATTGTTACTAATAAGAGAAAGTGTGTCAGTCATTTAAGTTTTCAATTGTTCTGATAGCCATTGATATTTTTATCTATCAATCTTTTTAAGTAATCAGAGCATGACTTTTAGGTGGCTATAATGCTTTTAGTCCATGCAGACTGATAAACTTATAATATCGTTGATTTCCATTTAGCCTTTCTAATTTTAGGACTTTCTAAGTTTAGATAATCTCATTGAACCAAGCTAATAATTTTTTTCACTCTGATTACCCGTCACCATTCTGCCAGGATTGGGTTCCTGGTCTCTGTTATCTTTTGTTTACTTTGCTAAAAGTGTTTTTGTCAGTCACTGTTCTTTGCATTTTTACAGCGTTTCTTGGTTGCTTTGGACAAATCCTCAAATGAAAATGGTACATATGTAAATGTGCACACCCTTTAGTCTGTTTCTCACAAGAGAATGCCATTGTCTGATTGTTTTTATTCATTTACAAATGATTTAGTATTGGTTGTTATAGGATTAGGTACAGTATATTCACTTTGAATTAGCTGAAAAAACAATTGTACCAGTCATGTTGCCAAAATGTATTATACGCTTCTCATTTGTTTAGCTCTACTCTGCCAGACATTTAGACTTGTGTGTATGGTGTAAGTTATTAATTCAGTTGTCCGAAAGGTTCCTTCAGTGGTGAAGTATAAAGGAAATTTGTTCAAAAATAGAGGTTTAAGGGGATAATATAATTAGAAATTGCTTGACAGGTGAATCCTGAAATTCATTAATGAAAGAAAGTGTTCAAAGTTTCAGATCAAACAGTTAAAGATACAGTGGACAAGAGGCAAATGGCTCCATATGAAAGAAGGTTGTGGATGCAAGGAGGTTTACTGAGAAGAAGACAGCACAGTGGAAGAGCCAGAAGAGGGCAGACATGCAGATCTGTGGCAGATGAAACAAGGGCAACACTAATCGACCATGTCATAAACCATGTCCTTACAATGGCAGAGGCTGATTGGAGGGTAGAGCCTAATGTGGGCTGCTCAACGGTGTCTTCAATAATCCAAACCTTCAAAGGAGCTTCACTGAGACTGCCAGAGACTGGAAATTTTACAACAGACTGTCAATTTCTTTTGGTCTAAAAAGAAAGGGACAGCCTGCTGCAGGGTTCCTGAGACTCAGCGAAAAGAATTAAGTATTTTTTGCATCTCATTATTATCTTCATTGGCCATTTTTGGTTGAAAAAACAATTGTTATACTCAAATTCACTATTGATTAAAACAAAATCCGTTAAACATGATCTTGTATGATAGTTTGTCCAGGATCAAAAAAATTATTCATTATTCTGAAAATTTCCTTACTTCGGTATTCTCTGTAACATAAAGTTACAAGTATAAACTACAGGAATATTTTACTGTTTTACGTATTAGTGGTTAGGGTTAGGGTTCAAATTACATCACTGTAGTTGTAGAGGCAGACTTGTACTGTACACTAACATCAGCATTGTAGATTTTAAATCTGATCTTTATGTTTACTCTAGAGAGTTATAGAACTGGAGTCAAACGAAACCCCTCACATACTGGTGTTCATGGACGATGCTGTATTCATCCTGTCCAAATGTACGAGGTGTGACAGTAATATAATAGGACAGAGAGCTACAGTGGAGGCCCCTGTTGCATTGCGTGTGTGCCGCACTATCTGAAAACAGTGAGTTCACACATTCATGTAATTGGGTCCTACAACACCCAGCATCTGCTGGCCTTCTTGGGAACTCTCTTCAGGGATCTCATTCCTGAAAATGATAAGGATTTAGTTTGGCCCGACTTGCCCAATTATGTTGTAGTATGGGATAATGTAAGCTTCCATCTTTAAATGCTATTAGAGAATGGTTTGATGCCCATAAGAGAATTTAGATGGAGTATGTTCCATCTTATTCTCCATTCCTGAGTCTTACTGAAGAAATCTTTGCAGCACGGCGGTGAGCAGTGCTTGTTCACCAGCCACACAAAAATGTTTCTTTACTTGCTGCTATGGATGCTGCTTGTGATGACATCCCAGGAGATTCTTGTAAAGGATGGTTGAGAGACACAAGATTTTTTTCTTAATTTATTTCAAGGCAGAATATGAGATGTGATGAAAATATGTGGCCAGACCAGCAGGAGCAACAGGACAACCCATGATGTAACCTGACCTTTTTCTTCACAACATAATAGCCTAAAATACTGGTTTTATGTGTAGCATTGTAGTTTCTGTTGTCCTGAATATAAAAAAAATCAACTTACAAATGTTACAGTATTCCCATCTTGCAGAAAATACCAATGTGGTAGAACCTTGTAATGGTTTCTAGAGTGTAAGTACATGTGGTTAGGTGCACAAGTCAAAAAGCCTAAACCACTACAACACACTTTTTTCTTGTTTTTAAAGTGCTGTTAAATACATTCTTTATTAATTAAAGAACTTTGTTTTCGTCAAATGTGCTGGGGTTTTTCACAGTTTCCAACTGCCTTTTGAGATAATTGAAGTTTTTTATTTGCTTTTTCCCTTTACAATCTGTGCAAACTAAAAGCTTGCTTCTCAATTTAGGGTTAAGCTTATTTTTGAGTTTTTAGGCCTCTGTGGAGCCTTGCAGTTTAGTTTTTGGAGGAGAAGCATCAGTGTTGAGTTTCATAACATTTTTAGAAAGGAACAGCTTTAATTAATGTGTTCTTTCATATATAAGTAGTAGCTATTCGATAGCTCATTGATATTATTAGTTACCATGCTTGGGTTTTAGTTTTTTTTTTAATTTTAATAAATCTTAAAATAATATTATTATTTAAATGTCTCATTGGTTTGGTGCTTAACTTAGTATTTATTGGTCACAGAAGAAAGAAGTGAAAGGGGATCAAAAAAATGAGTTGAAATTTAATTAACAGGAAAGATAATTACCTTCTGAATGTTAACACCATGGGTGGTAATTAAATAAAAAGTATGATTATGAAAGCGTATAAGGCATTTTTCACAGTTTGATGAAACCCTATGGAATCAATCAAGGAGAGAAAACCTTTACAGAAGATGTCGGCTTCCACACATCTGTAAATACACAAAAGATAATTTTTTCAAATCCAGATAAAAGATTACGAAAGTCATTTATGAGTTTAGAATAAGTCAGTAAATTAGCATTATAACTTTGTTTAATTAATTTTTGGTTTTCAATATTAGGACAAAAAAATGAAGGAATATTATCTTGAATATTTTTGTGATATTCAAAGCATATCGTTAATAATCTCATTGGCCACTATTCGGGAGAAGCCTCAACCAAAAGCATGGAATGTATTAAAGAGTTTTTCAGTTTAAATAAAAAAACAGATATTATACTTTGTGGTCAAAATAATGACATTATATAAAAATTATTATTTTCCTGTTGATCTGATCTTAGAAAGCTTGGATTAAAAGATATATTTTTTATATCTGAGGCTTAATTGTGTAACAAATTATTGAGATGGGTCACACCAATTGGAATGTCCTTTTTAAATTTAGTGTGTAATTATAGTTTTTATAAGGTGGGCACAATTTCTGTTTGTAATAGATTTTGAAATTGTAGCAAAAAGAAATCATAGCTCAACATAATGACCGTGGGTGTAAGTCAAAGCAAAAACTAAACATGGGACAAGAAACACAGGATAATTTAACACTGCACCACTGGATCTTGAGAGATGTAATGAATAGTCATCTGGGCAGTTTTATTACGATATATTCTGATAAAATAAAATATTCTCTCCTGGGGTGAAGACTGTCTTTCTTAAAAATCCATGCCTTTCCTGAAAAACATTCAAGTTATTTACATTTGCTATATGGAAGAGGTCAGAGAGACCTCCAGAATATATCAGGAAATGAATGTAACTTCTTCTGTGCTTGATTTGAAATGTCCAGCTGGAACCACTGAAAAACAGACTAGACAGTTAAAATGAATTGGGGGATAAAAGTACTTTTAGTCGATCTTTATGAATTTTAGGTGCCAACAAAGGCCAACCAGAGCTCACTGATGCAACTCACTCAAGCCAGCTAATAATAGAAGTTCTCAGTCCAGTGTCGCTTCAATGTGCCAATAAACTCATTCAAGATAATTAATGGCTTACAACTGGAGATTGTACAACTGAACTCTCAGTATGGAAGGGAAAACTAATCACATTATCGATGCCTTGGGATATTAATGTGAGTGAATGTTGGGTTTTTGAAAGTCTTACCGCTGAATACTAAAACTGTATGGAAAGAATTATTATTAAGATTTGCTCTCCAGTTACCAGGCTGAGAATGAAAGCTTTTTGTCACAGATTATCATCTCAGACAAAACATTATTCCAAAACTTTTGAATTGGAGAGCAGAAGAGAAGACCATGGGTTCATGTCCCAGGTCCTCCCTGTGTGGTACCACTTTGAGAAGTGAGAAAAACTCTATATAAATGAAATGAATTATTATTATTATTATTATTATTAAGCAATGGAATGGCATCATCCAACTTCTCATCAGAAAAAGAAATTTACGTTTATAACCACAGTTTTCTGAAATACAAAACTGGTGATTTTGGTAGACATTATGCCATAGGGTCAAACAGTTAACTTGGACTTTTGTATTATTCTTAAACAAGTAATGGCACACTGCACAATAACGTGCAGTGAATACACTTGACTTGAGTATTCTTAGTTTTCATACTCTTTCTCTGTATGTTTAGTATTTGTTTGCTCAGAGGTTGATGCGCTTGTTGCTTCCTCAGCAGCTCTTCTTTTCTCCACCCTAGCGGCCCGCTTCTTCTCTTCTTTCGTTGGCATCTTTTTGTGTTAAAACTGATTGTCAGTGTTTGTGTTGCAATTACTTAGTACGTTTTCCTTAATTTTTCAATTAAGCTAGCACTTAAGTCTTCAATCTGCCTCAAGAATGTTTTAAGATATGAAGAGGTAGGGGAAGTGACGGCGAAGGTGGTAGGGATTAGAACGGCGCCCATACTCACGTGCCACACTGCTGGCCGCTGCTGAGAGTTGATTTTACAATAAAATAAAATAAAAATAAAAAGAGGAATAACCTTGGAGGTCACCCCGAAAACGGATAGTAGACGTCACATAGTATATGTGTACCAAATTTCATGTCAATAGGTTTGAGAGCTATGGGTGATTTAAAATCCTGGACAGATAAACGGACAGCAATGGTAGCGTATTATATAAGAAGAAAGATACAGAAGCAATATAGAAAATTTCAACCTCACAAAAATGACAGTGTGCTTGTGCTGACCATGCAGAAGTCTGAAAACAAAGAATGAAATCACAGAACTCAGAAGCAAATCTCCCATACATATCATATTGTGCTTCTTCAGCTCTCTGTAGCCCTCAATGGTGACATCTGTAGGAAAAGGTGTGAGAGTGATGACAAGGTTATAAACTATGTCACTGTGCACACCTCTATTTTATATATAGTAAAAAAAAGTCATTACAAACTTAAAATAACTTAATACAGGCTACAATCTGTTTTTGCATGTGATTTATATTACAGTCACTAAAGTATGAGCCAAGCCGAAGCACTGATGTTCAGCATTCAGCATAAGCTGACATCCTGTTCATTAAATTTAATTAAATCCATATTCAGTGGGATAGGGTGCTAATAGGAGACGTGTGCAGCCCTCCACCCTTTAAGAAGGAGCTAATCCATTCCTGAAAACACCTTTATAAAGTGAATTTTCATATTGTGATCACTTAAGTACAATTTATTTAAATTGAAAACATTTTAATCACTCCCTGTTCAAGTAACACTGAACTACATGAATACTGACAGAATCCTCTTTAATAAAACCCCTGTGTGCGTCCAGTGTCCGTGTGTGTGTGTCTTCTGGTGAAGTGTGCATGCACAGGGCACAGTGCGATGCTTCAAAGCAGATGCTTCAAAGGCCGCCTGATGCGTCACACAAGACAGAGAGAGTAGGACCTATAAAATATCGCGCAGCCGATCCAATTGAATTTCGGTAAATGAGGTAACACCTAAAACATAAGGTACGAAAAATCCAATCGGGTACTGAGACGCAGAGACCAGCTTCCCCAAAGAGGTGGGATTAGTGTCTGTTGTTGTGCAAGTGTTCACTCTGAGGATGTCAGATTTTTGATTAAGAAGCTTGGCCCGGTAAAGTGTAAAGTGTCAGTCGTTGAAGGGGTTTTCCTAACTATACGAATTTTCATGATATTACAATAGGATGACTTTTAAAAGATTTATTTTCGCACACATAAAATCCGCTGCTGGGGAGACGCCACACATACAATAATCAGCTGCACGCCAGCACAGATTAAAATACTTGCTGGGGAACTGCACAGTACTTGCTGGAAAGACGCAACAAGTACGATTATCAGCTGCACGCCACACATTACATCAGTTGCTGGGGAGAATCTGCAGATTGCCCACTGTTGTGACAAAAAATTAAAAGCATATTATGGACATCAAAGACAGTATTACTGTCAGAGAAAATTACGGGCATTTAACGGAAATACAAACCAGTATTACTGTGAGAGGAAATTAAAGGCACACAATACAGTAACGTATATTACAGCCACATACAAGCCAGTATTACTGTAACAGAAAATATTACGGACGTACAAGCCTATATTACTGTGACTATCTACTAACAACATGCCACCCAAAAAAAAGGACACGTCAAGTAGGACAAAAGACACAGACAATCAAATCCTATATAAGCAACATCTCCTGGAAGAACGGTCAGCTCAGCAAGTAAACATCAACAAAAGAAAGGCTGAAAGACAAAGAAAAATACAAACAAATAGATTGATAAAAGAAAATGAGCGTCAGAAAAATGCTAAAAGAGAAAGACTCAGAAGAGCAAATGGTCAAGGTCCCTTGCCATTTAATATAGACTGTTCCTACTATTGTTTATGCACTACTGTTCTAGCGCCCGTTATTGTAATGGGCTTAATGTCTAGTTAATACAGTGGTGTGAAAAACTATTTGTCCCCTTCCTGATTTCTTATTCTTTTGCATGTTTGTCACACAAAATGTTTCTGATCATCAAACACATTTAACCATTAGTCAAATATAACACAAGTAAACACAAAATGCAGTTTGTAAATGGTGGTTTTTATTATTTAGGGAGAAAAAAAAATCCAAACCTACATGGCCCTGTGTGAAAAAGTAATTGCCCCCTGAACCTAATAACTGGTTGGGCCACCCTTAGCAGCAATAACTGCAATCAAGCGTTTGCGATAACTTGCAATGAGTCTTTTACAGCGCTCTGGAGGAATTTTGGCCCACTCATCTTTGCAAAATTGTTGTAATTCAGCTTTATTTGAGGGTTTTCTAGCATGAACCGCCTTTTTAAGGTCATGCCATAGCATCTCAATTGGATTCAGGTCAGGACTTTGACTAGGCCACTCCAAAGTCTTCATTTTGTTTTTCTTCAGCCATTCAGAGGTGGATTTGCTGGTGTGTTTTGGGTCATTGTCCTATTGCAGCACCCAAGATCGCTTCAGCTTGAGTTGACGAACAGATGGCCGGACATTCTCCTTCAGGATTTTTTGGTAGACAGTAGAATTCATGGTTCCATCTATCACAGCAAGCCTTCCAGGTCCTTTAGCAGCAAAACAACCCCAGACCATCACACTACCACCACCATATTTTACAGTTGGTATGATGTTCTTTTTCTGAAATGCTGTGTTCCTTTTACGCCAGATGTAACGGGACATTTGCCTTCCAAAAAGTTCAACTTTTGGCTCATCAGTCCATAAGGTATTTTCCCAAAAGTCTTGGCAATCATTGAGATGTTTCTTAGCAAAACTGAGACGAGCCCTAATGTTCTTTTTGCTTAACAGTGGTTTGCGTCTTGGAAATCTGCCATGCAGGCCGTTTTTGCCCAGTCTCTTTCTTATGGTGGAGTCGTGAACACTGACCTTAATTGAGGCAAGTGAGGCCTGCAGTTCTTTAGACATTGTCCTGGGGTCTTTTGTGACCTCTCGGATGAGTCGTCTCTGCGCTCTTGGGGTAATTTTGGTCGGCCGGCCACTCCTGGGAAGGTTCACCACTGTTCCATGTTTTTGCCATTTGTGGATAATGGCTCTCACTGTGGTTCGCTGGAGTCCCAAAGCTTTAGAAATGGCTTTATAACCTTTACCAGACTGATAGATCTCAATTACTTCTGTTCTCATTTGTTCCTGAATTTCTTTGGATCTTGGCATGATGTCTAGCTTTTGAGGTGCTTTTGGTCTACTTCTCTGTGTCAGGCAGCTCCTATTTAAGTGATTTCTTGATTGAAACAGGTGTGGCAGTAATCGGGCCTGGGGGTGGCTACGGAAATTGAACTCAGGTGTGATACACCACAGTTAGGTTATTTTTTAACAAGGGGGCAATTACTTTTTCACACAGGGCCATGTAGGTTTGGATTTTTTTTCTCCCTAAATAATAAAAACCATCATTTAAAAACTGCATTTTGTGTTTACTTGTGTTATATTTGACTAATGGTTAAATGTGTTTGATGATCAGAAACATTTTGTGTGACAAACATGCAAAAGAATAAGAAATCAGGAAGGGGGCAAATAGTTTTTCACACCACTGTATAATATTAGTCAGCAAAAATACTCTAATAATGTTTGATAAAGTCCTTTTCCTAGAGTATACAATTTTTAGTTTCACATTCGAAGGAATGGCCTTTGGTTTTTTTTTGGGTACTTCAACAGATTTTCAATTTCTTTTGGGGCTCTGATGCCCAGGATAATGTGAGAAGACGTGAGCAATACAAGTGACAAGGTGAGTGAACCACAGTATGTGAATGCTCAAGTACAGCTTGCTGCAGCCTGCTGATCAACCTCACCATGTTTAGTAGGCTGCCATAAAGACAGAGTTTGAACAGAGAAACATTAAATGTGGAAATAACTGAGACTGGGATTGCACACCTCCAGCATCCAGACATGCCCCATTCTGCAGGCTGCAGTATGGTATACTTCAAATGACTGTGTAGATGATCAAGTGCTGGCACCAGTGCTGCACATTTTAGAATTATGCCAGATTCTCCATATATGCAAATTTTCTTAAAGTAGGGAAGACCTGTATTTTAGGTAATGACACTGGGAAAACACAGTGTTTGAGTAATCCATTAGTTTTATGGTTTAATCTTGCAGTAATAAATGTAATCTGAAAAATATAGAGGAGAAAAAGCAGCCATTTGAGTTTAAACATCTAATGAAGTAAAAGTGAAATTTGACAAAGTATTTTTTAGTCAAGTAAAGAAATACTCTTAAAATATACTCAAGTACAGTGTGGTTTGTTATAGCATTGGGTCTTGCTGGTGCAAGGATGTTAAAACTTATGGAGATTATAAAGGAAATTATGAAATGTACCTGTAAAGATTAATATTGTGGCACTGAAAATATGCTGTGCCTGATGCCGTTTGGCAGATTACCCTGTCCAGTGGTACATTCCTACGAAGGAATATATTATTATAATAGATGATGACCAGGGACCATGCTTTAATATAAAAACAGTCCTCCATGATACAAAGAAACAGGAGCTATCATAGAGTGCTGTACTGTAGACTACCACAAGGCAGCCTGGGAGTTATATTGAGGAGGCCTCTGTGATTTGGTAGCACTCTGGCTGATATCAGGTGGGCCCAGAGATGGTCTATACTACTGTTTAGGAAGGCTTGGAGACGCTTAATGTTTATTATCCATCCATCCATCCATTATCCAACCCACTATAACCTGCCCAGGGTTTGTTTCCTGCCTTGTGCCCTGTGTTGGCTGGGATTGGCTCCAGCAGACCCCCGTGACCCTGTAGTTAGGATATAGCAGGTTGGATAATGGATGAATGGATGGATGACTGGAAATATTAAGGTAGCGAATTCATCCAAATTCAGCAAATTTATTCCATTTACTTTTAATGTTAGAAAGCCTAGTATCTAGAAAACATTTTAACTTCTTCCTTAATCAAAAAATTCTATCAATCTCAACTACAGGATCACCTTAGCACACACTGTTGAGTTCTGAGTATCTATTATGGGTCGCAGTTTCGTGATCCTCCTGGATGCAGGAGGTTTCATTCCTGATGACTTATGATGCTTTCTGACTGTAACAATCACAAGGCTATGTGATTAAACTGGTACTCCTCCTTTTTGCCACAGGGATGGCTGGTGAACCAATATCTGAATGCTGTAAACAAGCTGAGCTGGTCCAATTTTTAGTTTGCACCAAGATTGTTTTAGTCAATTTTTTTTATTTAGTTTTAATTTCTATAATATTTTTAAATTCATTTTCAGCTTAGTTTCACATAATTTTATGACGTTTTTAGTATTTCTATATTAGGGTTTATAATTGGAGACTTGCCTCAGTTATAGTATTTCAGGAAAGAATCAGTTACTTTTAATTTTGGTTTTAGCATAAAAAATGTAACATTCATTGAATATTATGAAATGCATGCTGTGCTTACATGGCACAGGGATTGTTGAAATGTATGCTCGTGTAAAAACTTTATAGACGACTGGAGCAAAAAGGGGTTATCTTCCAGACATTTTGAAAATCTGTCTCACTCCCGTTTTTGCATTGTCCACCTGTACTTTTAAACTCTTTATTAAGTATTTCACAGGACTTTACAAAGGCAAATAATTCACCTAACCTGCCAGATATTCCTGTTCATTAAATAACTGCACAGTACCTTGGCACTTTCTGTCCTTTTGAGTTTGATCAACTGAGGTGCACAGAGAGCAGCTTTCTGCAGACACTAAGTTAATGTTTCTTCAGCAACATAGCCTGTCTTCTTTGGAAGTTTGTGTTTTTTCAGTGTGTCACAGTCCTCAACTTCTTTATAGGCATATTTGTGAAAGAGGTTTAAGTGTATTTTTAAATATGTGAGGTTCTCTCCCTTTAAATTAACACCACAAACCCTGCTGCCTAGATCATTTATGCATAGACTGTAAAAAAATGTCTCCCAGACAATACTTTTCTGTAGACAACCAATCTTTGCTGTTTGTCCGTGTTCAAAAGATGTTCTTTCCAGCTAGCAGAACACCATTATGGAGATTGGGTTATGTAACAACATAGTGTGTAGCCAGTTAGGAGAGACAGTCAACAGTCAGTTTATTAAAAAAAACAGAAACAACAGATTTTCATTTTCACTATTTTTTATATTATTTTAATTTGTTTTTGCATATGCTATTTTATCTTCTTTAATTATTACATTTTTTACTTTTAATTTCATTTTTATTCTGATAAACAAAATATTTTATTCTCATTTTAGTTATAGTTTTCATGAAAGATATTAACCTTAACTTATGTCCTAACTCAGCACTCTCATTCTCATATCCTTCTATACATTTCCAAATTCACTAAATACTTTTTTTCATGTAAAATTTTGTTAACATCCAGAGTTGACACAAACACTGAGCTATAGTGAGGAAACCTGGCAAAAAGTGAACCTGTATAAACTTTTAAAGCTGAATCCTTCCTTCATGCTGTAATGAACGCACAACGTTGGAATAACATGTTGAAACAGCAAGCCTTTGTGACAGGTGGGCTGCCGAAAGACATAATGAGTTGCAAGCTGTTGTAACAGTGTAAGCCACGGCCCCTCTTTTAAGTTGCAATAAAAATACTTTGACAATGGGGCAATTGGACATCAAGATGCTCTTCTTTAGCACTGTAGAGGACTGGCCAGTCACCACAGATTACCTCTGTCATAGATTCCAAATGGCAACTGATGTGCTCTGTAGTATTGTAGGATACGAACCTATGGATGCCATTGCAGAGCCCAGGATACTACAAGGCAACAACTTTGATATCAGGCATGTGAGTTTTGTAGATTATAGATAATATAGCACATATGCTATATAAAAATTAAGAAATCCCCACTGTAGCAGCTCTTAGATTAAAGTATGACTAAGATTATGACTATGGATTAATTAACAAAACAGTCAGTCAGTCATTCATTCTCCAATCTGCTATATCCTAACACAGGGTCACGGGGGTCTGCTGGAGCCAATCCCAGCCAACACAGGGCACAAGGCAGGAACAAATCCCGGGCAGGGTGCCAGCCCACTGCAGGGCACACACACCCAGACACCAAGCACACACTAGGGCCAATTTAGAATCGCCAATGCACCTAACCTGCATGTCTTTGGACTGTGGGAGGAAACCAGAGCACACAGAGGAAATACCACACAGACACGGGGAGAACATGCAAACTCCACACACGGAGGACCCGGGAAGCGAACCCGGGCCTACTAACTGTGAGGCAGCAGCGCTTACCACTGCACCACCATGCCGCCCATGAACAAAACACATTTATTTAAATGCCAAGTTGGCTGATCTCAATTCAAATGCAAATATTCTTTAGTAAATTTAATTGTCCCTTGTGAAAAACAAATTGGATGAGCCAGAATACTGGACTTAAAGTTTTTTAAGTACTATATATAAAATATTTAAATAGTAATTTTTTTCCCATAAAAAGGTATGTGATCTGTCTGAAAAAAAAGTCCTCTCAAAGAGTGTTATGCTTTTGCAATATATTTATCTGTCAATCCATTTTAGAAACTACTTTATCCAGATCAAGGTTATAGGAACCATAACAATTTTTTCGGCATCAGGTGCATGGGAGGGGGAACTACCTTACACGGCTTACAAGTAAAACAATATATATGATAATGAAATTTAGGAATAACAGAAAATTTTAAAGTGAAGAAAGAGCTTAGCTGCTTCCCTTCATAAAAATGTCAGATCAGATCGGATACCAAGTAATGTAAGGTAGCTTTGGTCAAAAGAAAGATTTTAATAAAAAAAAATGGAATGTTGTCATAAGAGGACAGTACAGTATGCATCTAAATTAGTAGTACACAGCTTTGGGAAGTAAGTAAAAAGATGTTTGCATAGTAACCGATTTCTTTTTCAATCACCCGCCTTCATTGTGGTGTCTACTTGTTTAATTTCTATCCTATTAAATTCAGAAATAAAACAGACCTGATTCACAGAGAAATCACACTTAGACCTGACGCTCAAAACAACAGCTCAAGTTCAAAATGATGTTGAGACTTGCATCGTCTGCTTTTACTGTCCACATAAAGCTTGGTTTGCCTCACAACTAAATTACAGAATTGATTTTTTTTCCAACCGATATGTCATTTTGAATTGTTTTCAAACTACATTAGTTACTGCCTGATTCTTTTAAGGTCTGTTCAAGTGGAGTCTTCCCATAATCCCAACCCCATCTCCCTTCCTTTACTGTATCTGGTTTTGATATTCATTATCCCTCAGTCTGTTCTCTTGAATATCTTGCCTCACTTCACCTCAGGATTTGTTGCACTTTCTGCCTACTTTGCTAAACAAATCCGCAGCTCATCTATCTAGCCTGGCTTAGTTGTTGCTCCAAAGCTTGTAAGTTCTGTTTCTGTACTCAGAGAAGGTTATTTTTGATCTATCTATCTTGTATAAGGACTGTTCTGTCTTGAATGAGACAAGCAACATAATTCAGATGTGCTGGTAAGGATAAGGACTATTATTAAAATGAGAATTCATGAAGATTAAAGAGACAAGAACTTGCCTGAATATTACTGTATTATTGAATTTCTTATGATGTATCTATGATGCTCACAGCTGGTTAATAAATGGCAATGTATAAGTACATGTTAAACAAATTCAATAATGTTCCAGTTCACTCAAAATAAAGGCTTTTAGAAGTGGAAATACCATTAAGTAATTGGAAAAACTGAAAAGGTAATGCCATACTTTATTTTGCTTTGTAATTTTGTTTTTACTATTTATGCAAACAGCTCTACTTTATCCAGGACAAACTGCATTTGTGTTTCTGTTAAGTACATTTTAATAAAAACACACCTAAATCCATCACTCTGGTGATGTTTCAAAGATAAGCTATACTGCTAGATTACAAGATGATAGTTTTGTTACAGTGACCAATATTTATCAGAGGATTTAGAAAGGATCTTCCATTAGTAACAGTATACATGCTGGCCACAGATGTTATTGAGAAGAGGTGAAGAAAATCCTACAATTATGGCACTTGGATTTTCTGGATTTCCAGCTTTATTAATGATTCCATATTCCCAGCAAGGGGCTACTCTTTGTTGCAGCACACCATTGTTAATAGATTTAATCCTACATAAATAATTAAGAAAAAATATGAGCAATGTCAAAAGGTCATCTCTTAAGCACCCTGGCTCTGAACAAACAAGAACAATTAGAGAGATGGAGGCATCCCAGGAGGGAGCTGACAACATATGTTTTTGTTTATCTTATAAAGTAGGACTACAGCCAGGATATAAATGTGGAATTGTTAGACTCGCTTCACGTCTCCATGTGGTTCATGCCACCAGGAGAGAGCTACTCATTAAAGCGAAAAAGGTTAACATTTTATTTCCTCTTTGGTGCTGCTCCAAATTAAAACAGGAATATATGATATTAAAAATATTTATGTTTTCTATACTATAAAGTTAGATCACAATAACCAGAGACTGCAGACAGAACCCTCAAAACTTACCATGTTGTTAGGTTAAGTTAGGTAGACTTTATTATCCCGGAGGGAAATTAGATTACAGCATGAGAGTACAAAATATAAGACACTGTTACACAGATAGAAGAAAATAAGCTGAGACAACAACTGAGAACCAGTTCATATATATCATATACTGTATGTAACATGCTCAAGATACGTACAAAAAAGAATAATTAACCTTCAATAATACATTTTCAGAATTCAGCAGCATCTCTATAAATTACAGAATTGAAATTACCTATAATTCTGGGAATAAAAGAGTTCTTAAATCTGTTGCTCTTTACCTTCGGGAACCCAAATCTGCAGCCTGACGGTAACAGCAGAAATTTTGAGAAAAGGGGATGGCTGCTGTCTAACAGAATCAAGTCGGTCTTCTTTCTAACTTTTTTGTAATACAGCTATTGATCTGCTACTAGCCACTAATTTTACTGCTGATTTGTATAACATTGTTAAGATAGTTTATATCCTTAATACTGAGGTTGCTAAACCAACGTATAAAATAAATGTAACAGCACTTAAAAAACTTATAAAAGAGTGTCATTTGTTGACTTTAGAACAACTGAGGTTTCTAAGAAAGAATAGCCATGTCTACGGCTTGTTACAAATTTGTTCTCTGTTAAGATGAAAGTTTAGTCTTTTGTCAATGATTGTCCCTAGATTTTTGTATTATTCCACCTTTAATGATTGTTCAGAAAATGTCTGAAGGGGACCACCTAAAATGTTGTGAAATAAATAGCCTTGACACACAGAAAAAAGGTTTGGGGCAGCCACCCGTACACTTGAGCCCTGGCTGCAAAAAGGCAAAATAGGTTTTACAGATGTGTACAGGATTGAGTCCAACATAGAACTGAGGAAACATAGGAAGTGTTCTGGGTTTTAAGGCAGGGAACCGGAAGTGATGTCAGGGTGGCTAAAACTGGAAGTGACATCTTCATAGCTAGACCTGGACGTGAGGTCATCATGGCCGGAATCGGGCAGAATTTCCCGTGTTTGGTCTGCAGGGATAACAGGGAAAGAGTTAGTGCACCCTGCCACCCCCTGGCCTGGTGTGGAATTACCTTCACTTGGTCCTTTCAGCTGCCTCCCATGCGCATGTGTGTGACAATGTACAGTTATATCCTTGGTTTCAGAGATCTGTAAAGAGGAACAATCATACTGTTCAACAACATGTTCATGGCTGTCCTCTTTATTTTGTAATAGACTCACAATGATCTGCAGATTTCAGAATATGTCTGTCCTTGTGTGAACTGCTGCAGTTATGTACAAGATAAACAGACGAGATGACAGGCAGTAGTCTTGACGTGATCTAGAGGATGAGTTAAGAAAAATGAGTGATTAGCACTCACTCCTTGTGTTGGGTAAGTTGAAAAGTCCAGAATCCACTTCACCAAGATAGGGCCCAAACACAATTTATCAATCAGTTTGTCAACTAGAATGTGGAGCTGAATTGTATTAAAAGCTGCAATCTTGTATGTATTTTTGATCCTTCCAAGTGCTCATGCAGTAGGTGGAAAAGTATAACTGTGGCATTCTACATGCCCCTCCTTGCTCTGTAAGGAACCAGATAGGTCTGGGGTTTGTTAAGTGGTCTTCTTTTAACTAACATCTCAAAGGATTTCATGATATGAGAAGTTAAGTCCACTGGTCTGAATTCATTTAATGCTTTTTGGTGTTTTGCTAGTGACTGCTGGAAAATTACTTACTGCTGATTATTTCGATTACAAGTTTTTGTTTCTGATTTAGAATAGAAGACAGATGGGACTGATTCTATGGTTTCAAAGTTGACTAGGCTCCCGACTATATCTCTTCTTGTGGGTCCCTATCTTTTTTAATTTTGCCTCATTCCATAAACCTCAGTACAAAGCTTCTTTCACCTATGTATTTTTTTACTCAACTTTGAATGTTCTCTGGGTTGTTATGAATTGTGTTTGCTATATCATCAATATCTGCTGTCTTTCCAATTTTACTAACTTCTGTGAGTTTCATAAGAATCCATAATATTTAGATGAGAATAAATTAATACATATTAATGGACCAAGCATAGACCCCTGTGGATTATTAACCTCTTACCTGTACACTATGTCTGTGGCTGATTAACCAACTTAAAATTCAGTTCTGCAAATTGCTCTGATGTCAATAGCTTCTAGTTTTGAAATTAATGGCTTTTTAAGGGCCAAAATAAATGATGCTGTATGTTTTGTCACTTCTATTACTTCATTTGTTTATTCAAAAAGTCTACAGATTGGATTGGCAAGATCCACCCCCCCCCCCCCCCCCCATAAATCAATGCTAGCTTTTATTTAGTATATTGTTTTCATGTAAATAGCTTTGTTATTTTTATTTGAGTAAGGATTTTGTCTCACTTTTTATGAATTCAGTTCATATTTTGCTTTCCAGTGAACAGGTACTTTTCTCATCCAAAGTTAACTAATGAAATATGAAGTTTTATAAATAACCTCTGTTGCATGCAATCACTTGGGAAGCATCTAAATGGCCGACCAAGGTAAGAACAAAAACTACAGGGCAGGGGCAAAAGTGTTCGCTAACCACGTCTCCACTCTCCCTGCAGAACCCAGAGGATAAGTCCTGGGATGGATCGTAATATCACTTCTTGTATTCAGCCAAAGGACCCACCCCTTCCACCCTGGATGCTAGCTAAACAACCATAGCATCGGAAGTCTACACTCACATCGACAGCAAAAACCTGTGACAGAGAAGCCTTTTGCCAAACAGCCTGCAAGGATCCTAGACATCCTAATACTCTTGTTTTCTCATATTTTCTACTTCCTGTTTCATTATTAAATGGGTTACCTTGCTCGTCCCCAAGCCTCAACGGTTTTCAGCTTGGAAATAACCAATAATTTTAGTCCCTCATGGATGTACTTAATGCATTCCTTTGCTAAATCCATTATGACTATTTATACTGTACCACTATACCAGTTCCCAGCATGTTGACATCATATATAATCTTTAAACATGTGCTCCATGTTAAACTGAAATTGTTTTGAAATCCATTTGGTCTGCTTTATAAATGGTACTTTTTATGAAAGACATCACATAAAGTAAAGATTGAGTGACATTCTTTATTGTTTCATTAATATTTGTCTCTGTAATTTTGTTTTTCTTCATTGCACCTACATATAAGTGCTGAAGAGGACGGGTAGGAATCTTGGCTGGGATGGAGGGTGATTTCTTTCCCAGATGAGATTCCATGGGAGAAGGATGACAAGAGTTTAGACTAGATCCGGCCAGAATGCTTTACATTCTTCATCCCAGCATATAGAGAAGGATTATAAATGGACTAGGTGAACATGAGTGCTGGGAGCAGTTCATTTCTCCTCACGGCACGGTGGCAATGTTCTTCCAGGCTGAACACAGCTTGTGGCACAGGGTGGCATTGCACTTGGAGTCCTAAAATATAATCCTGTCAGGGTCACAGACCTGCTAAAGATGACCAATAGTTTAGTGTTCCATTTAAAAGAAGTCTGCAACCTCACCTCGAGGAGTCAGTCAGGAGGCAGTGGGCGACACTCAACTGGACGCAGAAGGAGGAAGAGAATGTGTTTGTGTTTGAGTATTTTGGCTGGTGCTTATTTGAAAAATGCTGGTGACAAATCAATACTTTTTATTTGACCCCAGAGGTGTGTTGGGTAACATGTATCTGCAGTTTGGGGCTCAGTAGCAACCCCTTGTGGTTAAATCCAGTTATTTTTGTAAATGTCTTTTGCTTGCCAGCAAAATAAAATAAATAAATAAATGTGTTCTTCAGCAGGAAAACTGTTTCTTTTTTAAACAAATTCTCCTTAAAAGCAAGCCCTAGTTTGGGCAGAGTGGTGGCTCTGAGGCTAAGGATCTGTGCTGGTATCCAGAAGGTTGCCGGTTTGAATCCCCGTCACTGCCAAAAGAGATCCTACTCTGCTGGGCCCTTGAGCAAGACCCTCCAGGGGCGCTGTACAATGGCTGACCCTGCGCTCTGACCCCAAGGGGTATGTGAAAAAAAAACCAAGTAATTTCCTTCGGGATTAATAAAGTATAATAATAAAAAAAAAAAAATTGCTGTGTGTGTGGTTTTTGTACATACAGTACTGTTATATGAAGTACTCCCTATACATTTTTTTTAGTTTTGTAGCTGTTGCCACATCTGTATTGTCTTGTGTTTTCATTTTTTGAACTCACACTTTACAATATTCTTTCTCTTGTGGATAGAACTCGAGGCTTTGTTTCCTGGAAAGCATATGAATATTGACAATTAGCTGGAAAAATAAGGTAATGGTTATTGTAACTCAAAAGAAATTGCCACAATTGTGCACAACAAATAATAACACTGAAAAACAAATGCCATTAGCGGTAATGCGATGCAATGTGCTAGTAAGGCTTAGCCTGCTTTTACAGAAACACATTTCATTTGCCATTCCTAATGCATTTTTCCTGCCAGTGATGATAACCCACATCTGTGGCTGAGTTGTAAGTGAGGGTTACAACCCAAACACAGTGAATTTTTATTGCTTTTTAAACTTTGTTAATTTTAATTTTAATGGTAATTTTCAAATCTAAATCGAATACTTCATGCTCTTCCGGCTGCATTTGACAAAATAATATGAAGGAAAATGAATTAAGGGTAAAGAAATTAAGCATGGAGAAAAGTTAAATATAAAATGGACAATTTTGACAGTTTTTCATGAATGACTGAAGATAAATTGCATGCATTATTATCATTATTATTTGCATAAAATGGTTTCAAACTTTCAAAAGTTCACTAGATCTAAACCTTCCACTTATTTTAATTTTCTTTTAAGTTATAAAATCTTGTCTTTCATACTCATTTCATAAATAATTTCCCTTAGTTCAATATTTACGAATAAAATTTATTTTTCCCTAGTATGGCAACATGTACTCCAATTTTGTTTCCACCGGAAAAACACCCAAAACAACACACATTCAAAATGCATTAATTTTTTTTTTATAAAATGTTAAATAAATACTTCTGGAAAAATCAGCACAGGGCATTGTTGTTGCATGGAATGCTCCCTCTAGCAGAGTTTCTCCCAGAGGCGATGCTTCATTTTCAGCATTGATTGGTAATGCCCATCTCATGTTGTCCTTATATTTATGTAACATTTTAGATTTCATGTTCTCCCCGTGTCTGCGTGGGTTTCCTCCTGGTACTCCAGTTTCCTCCCACAGTCCAAAGACATGCAGGTTAGGTGCATTGGCGATTCTAAATTGTCCCTAGTGTGTGCTTGGTGTGTGTGTGTGCACCCTGTGGTGGGCTGGTGCCCTGCCTGGGGTTTGTTTCTTGCCTTGCACCCTGTGTTGACTGGAATTGGCTCCAGCAGACCCCCATGACCCTGTAGTTAGGATATAGCGGGTTGGATAATGGATGGATGGATTTCACAAATTTGCTCAGTTGGTAGTAAGAGGTCCAAAGTGTGCCAAGAAAACATCCCTCACACCATTACACCACCACCACCAGGCTGAACAGTTGATACAAGGCAGGATGGATCCAAGCTTTTCTGACCCTACCATTCGAATGTCGCAGCAGAATTAGACAGTCAACTGTTTTCAAATCTTCAACTGCAGAAAACAGTAGTCTGATATGGTGGATTGAAAGCATTAAATGGCCTAATAATTAAATAACACGTTCCGTTTTCAAAAGAGAATTGACCAGTAAATTAGGGGGAAGGGACTGTTGATCAACGAATGAGAAGGACAGGAATCTTGACCAATTAATGAGGGGGATAGGCGGATCTTCAGTTCAAAAGTTCAAATTACAGTACATTAATCATATTCGCCCCACCCTCACTCCCCACACCACTGCTATCCTTGTTCATATAGCCTCGTCATTTCTCATCTGGATTATTGCAATTCCCTTTTCTTTGGTCTTTCTTGCAGATCTCTTTATAAGCTTCAACTGGTCCAGAATTCTGCTTCCCACATCATTACTAGAACCCCCTGTATTCACCATATCACTCCCGTCTTGCAGCAGCTACACTGGCTTCCAGTTAAGTTCTGCTTTCAATTCAAAATTCTTCTGTTAACTTTTAAGGCTCTCCACAACCTTGCCCCTCCATATCTGCCTGACTTCCTCCATGTTGACATTCCCTCCCGTACCCTTAGACCCTCTTCCTCCATCCACTTGACTGTCCCCATCATCCATCTTACCACTATGGGGAGCAGAACATTCAGTTGCTCTGCTCCCCAGCTGCGGAACTCACTACCATCTGAGCTTAGAAATAATGAATCATTTTCACTTTTCAAATCTAAACTTAAAACTCATTTGTTTAAGACTGCTTTTTCTCATTGATTACAATTGCTCTGTCTGATATTAATTTTTGTATTTTAGTTTTGTTTATAATGTGTATTTTATCAATTGTTCGGTGTCCTTGAGTGTTTAGAAAGGCACCTACAAATAAATAGAATGTATTATTATTATTATTAAAAGCTCAGTGCCATGTGAATGTGTTTCCTGTTTATGCCCTGTGCTGTATTTATTAGTAAGTATTTATTTAACGATATTTTATTTTAAAAAAATGGAATGCATTTTGAACATTGTGAGCATACAACTGGATAACTGACATGTGGATTATGTGACACATTTAACTTGAGATTTTTTTTTTCCCATGGACATTTTTCATTTTTTTTGCTGTTGTAAAGCATTGATTACCATAGATAGCTATTCTAACAAGCTTTTTTTATCTGTCATTTCCATGAAAACATGAGGTTAAAATTTTTTATTGGTCATCACTACAAAACACATAAAGTAAGAAATATATATGAGTTGAAGAATTTCTTTAGGAAACTGCGATGGAAAAAGCCTGCAGAGATTGTGGCCTTCCACTGAACATGAGAACCCCTGCTGCAGGCAAAGTGATGGAGGCCTTAAATAGTAACCATGTGACAGGCGATGGTCTTTTCCTAAGAACAGCTGTCGAAAAAACCGAATTCATTTAAAACTGCGTAATAACCCTATTTAACAAGTAAGATTGTGTAGTTTAAGCTTGACAGAGATAAGGATGAAAACCGTTTGGCAAAGCAAAGAAAATTATAAATGCAAATATTCTTTGATCATTGTGGGGAATGCTTTTCACAATTGCCCGAACTTGCTTTAAACTTTTTTAGGAAAACAATTTGAACAGGAAGATCAAAGATCTTTCCCATTTCAAACTGTCAGTGCATTTGTTTTGAAAGTACTGCGTGAAACTGTCAGCGAATGAAGTTGAAAAGCATTCTTTCTTTGTCAGATATTTGGTCATTTTTTATCAAACAGATTTATCAATGAAAGCATCCTGTTAGGGCCAAATGGCTTTGCCCATCACTGCCAAATATACTCAACAGTAAATATTAGTTTAAAAATTATCATGGAGACCTTTCTTTTTTATTGTGCTTGGTGGTTTTTCATTTATTCTTTGGCATGTGTATCATTTCTGCTCCCTCATTAAACAGGGAATCCAGAATGATCCGATTTATTAAAATGGAGAAAGGGTTGTCAGTGCAGGATAGCTCATAATGCCAGATAATCACTGAAGCTTTTGAATTAGTTGGCATGTAAATGAGAAACAGATGAATCTTTCCACTGTAGAGTACATAAAAAAGATTGATTGCCTCTACCTTGGTAATTAGCCCTTTCTGTTTTGAAGGCACTCCAGCTCTTAAGCTTTGTTTCGTTTGGTGTATTCTGAAGCTTCTGTGAAGGAGAATGGATGTATTATGCTGGCAGACTATTTCAATTAGGAATGCTGATGAGAAGAGTGCTCACTACAAGCCTGTGTCCACAATCGATCCAAACTGTGCTGCAAGATTCACACTGCATTAGGAAATATGGATTGACATGCTAGTGCCAGGGGATTCTGCTTCATAATTTTATTGATATTGTTACAAAGATGTTTTCAGTAATTCCTGTTCATTACATACAACAGATTTATATTTTGTCACAACCAGCTGCAGTACTTGGAGTTTGCTGTATTCATATTTATCCTCCAGTATCCTAAGCCCTCTTTATCCCCCACAGACCCTTGGGAGCTGGGTAACTCTGCTTCACTAGGGTCAAGGCAGAGACTAGGGACTGGGATCACAGTTCATCACAGAACAAGTCCGACCATATCTACTCATACCTAACAAGCCAATGCACAGTACGTCTCACACCCCTAACCTCCTAAGTGCTGTGTTTCTGAGGTCTAAGGGTAATCTGGGGAAGGGCCCCGAGTTTCTTCTTCTGCATTTAGCTGATTTATATCTAATCCAAATTTATCCTCTGCTGTTGCTGATTTTCTAAATGAATAACTATGTAGTAACTTTCACATATATCTACATTCGCTTCATTTCAAACCAAACATACATACAATCATAACCTGCTCATAACAAAACAATACAAGAAAAAACATTTACTAAAATAAAAAAACAACTCTTAAAAACAACAATAATGTTAATAATATTAATAAAGGTGTGTGTTAATTTTATCCTTTCTGAATACTTACAAATATATTCATTCTAAAACTACTTATTTACGCTATAGGAAACCACTATTATATAGTATCAACATCTAAGAACCAAAGTAAATATATTTAACAATTATTGATAAGAAACTTTTGCACTGTAAAGATAACAATTTCAGCAGTGTGTCACAGTCCAAAATGAAATTAATAATTAACCAGTGTTTGGGCCCAACACACACACACACACACACACACACACACACACACACACACACGTTGCAGGCCTGTATAGGAAGTGTGTGAGCATTGGGGCCAGAAAACAATCAAACAGCCTCTTCACTCAACTGAACACAAATAAAAAAAAAAGAAAAAGGTTACCTCTGTGACGGTGCACTATAAGCACCTCCTCTGCACGAGACCACCTTAAATAATGCTGAGGGTGAACATTTCGTAAATGGCGTCTCTCCTACCTGGAGTGAAAAATTCTGAACATGTCACCAGTGAAGATTTATTATAGGAATTCATCTGAATTGGGTAAACTGTCTATCCCAAACTGGACACTGTGGTGTCTTCTACATGTACCATGCTTTTAAATAAATCACAGTAAATTAAAACACACGCATTGTGCGTTGATATCTTAGTAAATATACATAAACTCTACTTCATGCGAACAGTCAACAAATATACTTATTTAACGACGCAGATGCTGCAGTTAATATTGTACTGCCAAAGTGTACCAGTTTGTCTACAAAAAAATGACTTTTATTTCCTACTAGCAAAATACCCGCGCTTCGCAGCGGAGAAGTAGTGTGTTAAAGAGGTTATGTAAACATATATATACATAAACATATATACTTATATATACATATCTACATATACACATATCTAAATATATACATATATATATATACATATACACATCCACATATATATACATATATAAACATATATATACACATCACATACATACACACACATATATATATATATATATATATACACATACAGACACATATATATACATATACATATTTACATATATACATATATATATACACATATATACATATCTACATACATACACATATATCTCTATCTATCTATATCTCTATATATATATATATATATCTCTATCTATCTATATATCTATCTATATATCTATATATATAATATATCTCTATCTATCTCTCTATCTATCTATCTATATATATCTCTATCTATCTATAATAATAAAAGGCAAAGCCCACACTGACTGACTGACTCACTCACTCACTGACTCACTCATCACTAATTCTCCAACTTCCCGTGTAGGTGGAAGGCTGAAATTTGGCAGGCTCATTCCTTACAGCTTACTTACAAAAGTTAGGCAGGTTTCATTTCGAAATTCAAAGCGTAATGGTCATAACTGGAACATATTTTTTGTCCATACACTGTAATGGAGGAGGCGGAGTCACGTATCGCGTCATCACGCCTCCTACGTAATCACGTGAACTAAAAACAAGGAAGACATTTACAGCACGAGTCACACGCGGGAACGAAGGTAAATGACGTTAATTTTTGACTGTCTTTTAATACTGTGTAAGCATACATATTAACACATGTGCAATTAAACGTGTGCATTTACGGGGTGATTTCTCAGGCTTAAAAGCTCACCTTTTATCAAACGCGGGAAGAAAGGTAACTGACGTTGTTCACTGTCTTTTAATACTGTGTAACCATACATATTAACACATGTCCAATTAAACGTGTGCATTTACGGGGTGATTTCTCAGGCTTAAAAGCTCGCCTTTTACTAAAAAGGTAAATGCAAAACTATTTTCAATCAGTTTATTGAAACGCTCCCGTTAAGGATTGCAATAACATATTCGCGAGATAAAAGAACGAAGTAGGGGGAAATGGAGGAACAGCCGCAAACAGCGAAGAGCAAAAAATTAATTAAACAATTGAGAACGGAGCGAGTTAAGCATACAAGCATGTTCATAAGGGAAACAAAGCACGGTGTAAAACGTAAGTTTAAATTAAGTTTATAGAAACGCTCCCGCTGCGGATTGCAATAACATATTCGCGAGATAAAAGTTTAATGAGAAGACACGAGGTATAAACGAACCACACGCCGTGGCGCAACGTTAGGGGCAACAGTTTCAACCATTCTATGATCTGCTTCTCGCAAGTGAAAGACGGCACATGGCGGATGTTAGCCGACTTGCTGACCGCAACGTTAGGGGCTTCAAGTATGGCGCTGACGCCACATCTCAGTGCCAACACTTTGCAGACTGTACTTAAAAGACACGCCCTCCTCACTGGACAGTTAAAAACACCAATCAAACTAACGATGACATCAAGTATTACCCAATCAAAAGTAGGAAAGGAGGCATCTTCATAAAATGCGTGTGGGATGATTTGCATGAGACGCTGCTTTAAAAAAAAAATTATAAAAAAAATACGGGATAAATCCCGTCCAGTATTGATTCAAAACGGGACGCAAAATTTCATTCTCAAACGCGGCACGATTCCATATTTTAAAGGACGGGTGGCAACCCTACAGTGCCAGGTAACCACCCATACAATCAGATTGTGATTCAGACTAGGAATGCAATGAATGTAATTACCCAGATCTACATACAAGGCGAAAGTCTTGCAACATTCAAAGATGATGGTTTGGGATAAGTACACCATACAACATAAAAGAGCTTATGAAGCCTTGAACCGAAAAAAGCAACATCTCAGAGATCGTAAAAAAAAAATAGGAGGTAATGTCGTTTTACTCGCTGTAGATTTTAGTCAAACATTACCAGTTATTCCACGAGGGAGACCAGCAGATGAACTCAACGTGTGTTTAAAATCCATGCTTCTCCCACGCTCGGTTATATGTCGCATGTTCTCGGGTAGGTGCACCAAAAAATGTATACATTTAAGCATGTAATGGGCAAACAAAAAATTAGGTATACCCGAAGGCACTGCAGTAGTACTTAATGTAACTTTACTTCTTAAATGTTAATGTTTTACTGTTTAATAATTTATACGCTTCTTATACGTTGTTCAAATTCTTTTATCAAAATACCACTGACAGCGCAATGCACGATAACATGGAGTGAATACACCATACGCATCCGCCCACGGCTGCCCTGCTGTGCGCAGATAGGAGTTGATTCTACAATAAAATAAAATAAAGATAAAAAGAGTAAAACAATCATCACCCATAAAGCGTGTGTGTGTGTATATATGTGTATATATATATGTTGATATGTGGATGTGTATATGTATATATATATATATATATATATATATATATATATATATATATATATATATATATGTAGATATGTATATATATGTGTATATGTATATATATGTTTATATGTGTGTGTGTGTATTTTATATATATAAAACACAGCAACACTCATAACAATGACAACACAATTACATTGACAATCATGTTACGTTATTTTTAAAATGTTTCCTTTTTTTTTCCATAACCTCTTTAACACACTACTTCTCCGCTGCGAAGCGCGGGTATTTTGCTATCTATCTATATATATATATATATCTCGATCTATCTATCTATCTATCTATATATATATATATATATATATATATATATATATCTATCTGTATCTATCTATATCTGTATCTATCTATATATACATCTCTATCTATCTATCTATCTAGCTATCTATCTATCTATTTTGCTAGTATATATATATATGTGTGTGTATGTATGTATGTGATGTGTATATATATGTTTATATCTATACATATTAATAAAAGGCAAAGCCCTCACTGACTCACTGACTGACTGACTGACTGACTGATTGACTGACTGACTGACTGACTCACTCATCACTAATTCTCGAACTTCCCGTGTAGGTGGAAGGCTGAAATTTGGCAGGCTCATTCCTTACAGCTTACTTACAAAAGTTAGGCAGGTTTCATTTCGAAATTCTACGCGTAATGGTCATAACTGGAACATATTTTTTGTCCATATACTGTAATGGAGGAGGCGGAGTCACGTATCGCGTCATCACGCCTCCTACGTAATCACGTGAACTAAAAACAAGGAAGAGATTTACAGCACGAGTCAAACGCGGGAACGAAGGTAAATGACGTTAATTTTTGACTGTCTTTTAATACTGTGTAAGCATACATATTAACACATGTGCAATTAAACGTGTGCATTTACGGGGTGATTTCTCAGGCTTAAAAGCTTGCCTTTTATCAAACGCAAGAACAAAGGTAACTGACGTTGTTCACTGTCTTTTAATACTGTGTAACCATACATATTAACACATGTGCAATTAAACGTGTGCATTTACGGGGTGATTTCTCAGGCTTAAAAGCTCGCCTTTTACTAAAAAGGTAAATGCAAAACTATTTTCAATCAGTTTATTGAAACGCTCCCGTTAAGGATTGCAATAACATATTCACGAGATAAAAGAACGAAGTAGGGGGAAATCAAGGAACAGCCGCAAACAGCGAAGAGCAAAAAATTCATTAAACAATTGAGAAGGGAGCGAGTGAAGCATACAAGCATGTTCATAAGGGAAACAAAGCACGATGTAAAACGTAAGTTTAAATTAAGTTTATAGAAACGCTCCCGCTGCGGATTGCAATAACATATTCGCGAGATAAAAGTTTAATGAGAAGACACGAGGTATAAACGAACCACACGCCGTGGCGCAACGTTAGGGGCAACAGTTTCAACCATTCTACGATCTGCTTCTCGCAACTGAAAGACGGCACATGGCGGATGTTAGCCGACTTGCTGACCGCAACGTTAGGGGCTTCAACTCTGGCGCTGACGCCACATCTCAGTGCCAACAGTTTGCAGACTCTACTTAAAACACACGCCCTCCTCACTGGACAGTTAAAAAGACCAATCAAACTAACGATGACATGAAGTATTACCCAATCAAAAGTAGGAAAGGAGGCATCTTCATAAAATGCGTGTGGGATGATTTGCATGAGACGCTGCCTTAAAAAAAATGATAAAAAAAATACGAGACAAATCCCGTCCTGTATTGATTCAAAATGGGACGCGCAATTTCATTCTCAAATGCGGCACGATTCCGTATTTTAAAGGACGGGTGTCAACCCTACAGTGCCAGGTAACCACCCATACAATCAGATTGTGATTCAGACTAGGAATGCAATGAATGTAATTACCCAGATCTACATACAAGGCGAAAGTCTTGCAACATTCAAAGATGATGGTTTGGGATAAGTTCACCATACAACATAAAAGAGCTTATGAAGCCTTGAACCGAAAAAAGCAAGATCTCAGAGATCGTAAAAAAAAAAAATAGGAGGTAATGTCGTTTTACTCGCTGTAGATTTTAGTCAAACATTACCAGTTATTCCACGAGGGAGACCAACAGATGAACTCAATGCGTGTTTAAAATCCATGCTTCTCCCACGCTCGGTTATATGTCGCGTGTTCTCGGGTAGGTACACCAAAAAATGTATACATTTAAGCATGTAATGGGCAAACAAAAAATGAGGTATACCCGAAGGCGCTGCAGTAGTACTTAATGTAACTTTACTTCTTAAATGTTAATGTTTTACTGTTTAATAATTTATACGCTTCTTATATGTTGTTCAAATTCTTTTATCAAAATACCAGTGACAGCGCAATGCACGATAACATGGAGTGAATACACCATACGCATCCGCCCACGGCTGCCCTGCTGTGCGCAGATAGGAGTTGATTCTACAATAAAATAAAATAAAGATAAAAAGAGTAATACAATCATCACCCATAAAGCGGATAGTAGACGTGACGTACTATATGTGTACCAGATTTCAAGTCAATAGGTGAAACGGTTTGCGAGCTACAGGTGATTTAAAATCCTGGACAGACACACAAATTGCCACGGTAGCAAATTACAGAAGAAGATTTTACTGTTTAATAATTTATATTTATATGAAATGTGCTTCTTATATATTACTTCATATTCTCATATGATAATGATGTTAATATTTATATTGATTTCTATGTTATTGAAACTGCATGTATGTGTGTATATGTATATATATATATATATACTAACAAAATACCCACGCTTCGCAGCGGAGAAGTAGTGTGTTAAAGAGGTTATGACAAAAAAGGAAACATTTTAAAAATAACGTAACATGATTGTCAATGTAATTGTGTTGTCATTGTTATAAGTGTTGCTGTCTTTTATATATATATATATATATATATATATATATATATATATATATATATATTATATATATAATATACACACACACATAAACATTTATATACATATACATATATATACATATCTACATATACACATATCTACATATATATACACACATACATAAACACACACATAAGACTTATTGACTGAAACGGGCTTTCACGAAAAAAGTTAGGGCTTTGCTACAGGATACACCCTCCACAAGTTAACCAAGTAAAAATAAAATATATATTTCTGTTTTATTTAAACCTTTTAAGTTCGTATGCATAGCCCCATTTGGCTGTTTAATTTTTTTTTTCTTTCTTCAGTAATATTTAATCTCCTTAAAGAAAAACAACATATCCATTTTACTTTTTTTGTATCTCTTTAGTAATATTTTACTGTAAAAGGATAACCAGTATTTAAACCGTTTATGTTACTTTATACATTTATTTTACACAATGTTGAAAAATTAATAAGAAAGCTACATATTTTGGCAGCTGCTGCTTTCATTTTCAATGAAATGAAAAAAGCTCTCCAAGAGAAAACGTCAATGAAGAAGAAACAGTTTGCACTATCTAAAAATCAGAAACCCTCATTTATAAAAGTTTGCTGCAGATGACTTAACTGAAAATAAATGAATAGTTCCTATGTGTATAATACATATTTATCTATTTTACTTATGCCTTTATTCCACCAACTTACAACATCTGAGGTACAATTTGTTACATTACTTTTGTTTTTTGCAGCACAGGCAGGTGAAGTGACTTCCTGTAATGTAATGTAACAAACTTCCTGTAATGTAATGTAACAAATTGTACCTCAGATGTTGTAAGTTGGTGGAATAAAGGCATAAGTAAAATAGATAAATATGTATTATACACATAGGAACTATTCATTTATTTTCAGTTAAGTCATCTGCAGCAAACTTTTATAAATGAGGGTTTCTGATTTTTAGATAGTGCAAACTGTTTCTTCTTCATTGACGTTTTCTCTTGGAGAGCTTTTTTCATTTCATTGAAAATGAAAGCAGCAGCTGCCAAAATATGTAGCTTTCTTATTAATTTTTCAACATTGTGTAAAATAAATGTATAAAGTAACATAAACGGTTTAAATACTGGTTATCCTTTTACAGTAAAATATTACTAAAGAGATACAAAAAAAGTAAAATGGATATGTTGTTTTTCTTTAAGGAGATTAAATATTACTGAAGAAAGAAAAAAAAAAATTAAACAGCCAAATGGGGCTATGCATACGAACTTAAAAGGTTTAAATAAAACAGAAATATATATTTTATTTTTACTTGGTTAACTTGTGGAGGGTGTATCCTGTAGCAAAGCCCTAACTTTTTTCGTGAAAGCCCGTTTCAGTCAATAAGTCTTATGTGTGTGTTTATGTATGTGTGTATATATATGTAGATATGTGTATATGTAGATATGTATATATATGTATATGTATATAAATGTTTATGTGTGTGTGTATATTATATATATAATATATATATATATATATATATAAAAGACAGCAACACTTATAACAATGACAACACAATTACATTGACAATCATGTTACGTTATTTTTAAAATGTTTCCTTTTTTTTCATAACCTCTTTAACACACTACTCTGCTGCGAAGCGCGGGTATTTTGCTAGTATGTATATATCTGTGGATGTGTATATGTATATATATGTATATATGTAGATATGTGTATATGTAGATATGTATATATAAGTATATATGTTTATGTATATATATGTTTACATAACCTCTTTAACACACTACTTCTCCGCTGCGAAGCGCGGGTATTTTTTGCTAGTCTATCTATATATCTCTATCTATCTATCTATCTATCTATCTATCTATCTATCTATCTATCTATCTATCTATCTATCTATCTATCTATATATATATATCTCTATCTATCTATCTATCTATCTATATACATATATATCTCTATCTATCTATGTATATATATACATCCCCGTGCTTTGCAGCGGCGAAGTACTGCTTTTAAATTTTTATTAAGAAGAAAACGTTTTTAAATTGAGTGAAAATCTACCAATAACAGTTTGTTAAGGATCTGTTTTTTTATGAAGCTGACTTCACACAGCCTCTCCGCTGTTTTATAAACGAACGTCATATAAGGTCTTCCTTTTTCGTTGCTTTGCCAACGGAAGCAGCCTTTTTATTTAATCCTGTTTTTACGATTGTTCTGTTTGTATATCACGTTGTCAGTTCAGCACTCCGGTTGTAATATGACCAAGCCGTGCAAGCACACTCTTGAGAATGCAACGTATAGTTGTACAGGAGAAAAGCAATCTTGCCTCAAATCAATGGCAACCTTTTGTAGGTCTATGAACTTAATTTAAACTTTAGGTTTACATGGTGCTTTCTTTCCGAAGTACCTGCACTCATGAATATGTCTGTATGCATCAGTCACTGAAATCCCCGCGGTTCGCACCGGCAAAGTTCTGGTTTTAAATTTTTATTAAGAAGAAAAGAAAACCTTTTAAAATTGAGGGAAAATATAGCAATAACAGTTTGTTAAGGATCTGTTTTTTTTTGTGAAGCTGCCTTCACTCGGGTGATCACTTCGAGCTTTAAGCCTGAGAAATCACCCCGTAAATGCACACGTTTAATTGCACATCTATCTATCTATCTATCTATCTATCTATCTATCTATCTATCTATCTATCTATCTATCTATCTATCTATCTATATATATATATCTATCTATATATCTATGTATCTATATATATATATATATCTAACTATCTATATATATATATATATATATATATATATCTCTATCTATCTATCTATATATATATACATATATATCTCTATCTATCTATATATATACATCCCCGTGCTTTGCAGCGGCGAAGTACTGCTTTTAAATTTTTATTAAGAAGAAAACCTTTTTAAATTGAGTGAAAATCTACCAATAACAGTTTGTTAAGGATCTGTTTTTTTGTGAAGCTGACTTCACACAGCCTCTCCGCTGTTTTATAAACGAACGTCATATAAGGTCTTCCTTTTTCGTTGCTTTGCCAACGGAAGCAGCCTTTTTATTTAATCCTGTTTTTACGATTGTTCTGTTTGTATATCACGTTGTCAGTTCAGCACTCTGGTTGTAATATGACCAAGCTGTGCAAGCACACTCTTGAGAATGCAATGTATAATTGTACAGGAGAAAAGCAATCTTGCCTCAAATCAATGGCAACCTTTTGTAGGTCTATGAACTTAATTTAAACTTTAGGTTTACACGGTGCTTTCTTTCCGAAGTACCTGCACTCATGAATATGTCTGTATGCGTCAGTCGCTGAAATCCCCGCGGTTTGCATCGGCGAAGTTCTGCTTTTAAATTTTTATTATGAAGAAAAGAAAACCTTTTAAAATTGAGGGAAAATATAGCAATAACAGTTTGTTAAGGATCTGTTTTTTTTGTGAAGCTGCCTTCACTCGAGTGATCACTTCAAGCTTTAAGCCTGAGAAATCACCCCGTAAATGCACACGTTTAATTGCACATCTGTTAATATGTATGCTTACAAAGTATTAAAAGACACTCAACAATTACACAGTATTAAAAGACACTCAACAATTAATGTCATTTACCTTCGTTCTGCGTTTGACTCGTGCTGTAAATCTCTTCCTTGTTTTCACTTCACGTGATTACGTAGGAGGCGTAACACGTGATGACGCGATACGTGACTCCGCCTCCTCCATTAGAGTATATGGACAAAAAAAAAAGGTTCCAGTTATGACCATTACGCGTAGAATTTCGAAATGAAACCTGCCTAACTTTTGTAAGTAAGCTGTAAGGAATGAGCCTGCCAAATTTCAGCCTTCTACCTACATGGGAAGTTGGAGAATTAGTGATGAGTGAGTTAGTCAGTCAGTCAGTCAGTGAGGGCTTTGCCTTTTATTAGTATAGATTCCTTTTCTTTTGTTGCTTTTCACATGTCTAAGAGCTCTATTACTCCGTTCGCTGTTTTTTTTCTCACACACTCATTTTTCTTTACCTTTTCCTGCCTCTTCATTTCCAGGAATAACCTGTGCTCCCCCAAAGCCCACCCATCAAAGCAAGCGATTGGACGCAGCAGTCCCCCTGACCAATCAAAGAAATTTCTGTCTTTTGAATTATACAAACCTACTCTCTTATTAGCTACATGTCTCTCAACTATGCAGAGTTGAGGTCAGTTAAAGGGACAGAGGTCAATTCATTGCGGCAGTCCTAAAACTCAGCTGGGCTACATACATATTTTTTGTGTATGTAAGTCCGATTTACAGGTAGCTTCAGCCTTGAAAAGTCACTGTTATCACTCACATTACCTTTATTAAGCTTCCTACATTATAAATTGGTTCATGTTTTCATGTTTGTTTTTGTTTTTTATTTCTTTGATGTAAAAATTATTTTATTTCATTTTGCTTTCTTTAAATATTTAATTTTTAAATATGTTTCTTTGTGTAAATTCATGTACTTCCATGTCCCTTATTCTTTGTGGTTGATACTCTAAGAGGCGGGGCCACTCTGACATCACCACTCCTGAGGAGTTGTGCAATGCAGTTTATAGTCTTTTAAATATTTATTTGATATTGGAAATATCAGTTTTTACTTTCTCCTATATGTAGTATAGGGAAAGTATTACAATCATACAAAGAGTCGATGTTGAGATTTTGAAAAATCTTGACCAAGTCCGAAAATACCATTTTTGGAATTATGCCTGTGTGTGTGTGTGTATGTAAACACAAAAACTTGAATACGCTTTCACTTAGGTCATCCACATTTTTCTAACTACTTTTCTCTCTGGCTCTGGGATTCTACTTACATATTTTGTTTTTTGGATATGTTTTGTATAGGATTCTCTTTTAGGTAACTCTTTTCAGCATTTTTGTCATATTTCTCTTTTTGTGAATTCTGTTTTGATTCATAAAGATTAATTGGTGGAATTGTCTCTAAGTCAAAAGTTTTTCCCAATTTCCTTTTTGCTTGAGAGACACTTTAAGATATTGTTGAACTTTTAACTGGGCTGGGGTGAGGCTATTCTAGGCTGGCCAGTGACGGTCCTATCCTGCTCCAATGACTACTTGGAGGCCTCAAAACATCTTCACTGTGATACTGACTCCAGATCATAACAGTCAAGGTCTTGTACCTGGCTCATTTTGTCTTTTATTTTGTATTTCTTTTTCTTATAACTATTACTTTGTAATTTCTGTTTTTGTTTTCTTTCTATTTATATAGTATTGTTTTGTGCTTGTGTTGTATTACTGTATTTTGTTTGTGTGTTTATTAGTTTGGTGTTTTATAAACTACTAGCAATCCGGCATTTCAAGGACAGGTAATAAAATAATTAAAAAATATTTGATATCTCTAGCCCTACATGCACTTTTAGCTACTTTAATCTGTGTCTGTGTGTGTCAATGTTTCTTCACTGGCGCTCCCTCTTTCATGTGTGTTCCCGTAAAGCCTGCTTCTCAGACTCTGTCATTATTTCTCACATCCTGTCCGCTTCTACAGTATACTGGCTATCTTTTAAGACGACTCTCCAGTTGCCTTCCATGCCATTTCTCCTTCTCGTATGTCTCACATCCGCACTTACTCTTTTGTCGAGTCAAAGTCAAACTGACTGATCACACCAAAGGCAAAATGACCAGATTGCTCAGAGGTACAGAAATAAAGACTTTAGTGTTTTATTATATAGTAGATGTTCATTTTATGTGCCCACTACCACTGCAGATGCAGGGCCATATAGGTCTGAGGGAGCCTTAATTTCAGTGTTGTGGCATTAGTTGATACCCATTGTTCTTAGTCTTTCTTGGATTGTTTGGATTTCGGTTTTTATTACTGTCTTCTTTGTCTTCTTTCGGCTGCTTCCGTTAGGGGTTGCCACAGCAGATCATCTTCTTCCATATCTTTCTGTCCTCTGCATCTTGTTCTGTTACACCCCTTCTTCAGCCAACAGTAGCCCAATTTCCACCAGCACCCTGTTGGCTAACAGTACTGGTGGTGGTCATGGTTAACCCGGGGCTCGACCGATCCAGTATGGAAATTTGCATTGTTGTTCACATATTGATCTGAGTTAAGTGGCATAATTCAGCCAGGGTTCTCTAACCCTGGATGGCGTTCAAGAATCTCATCAATGTATATTTTGTTTGTCTTTTTCATTTACATTGTTGATTATGCAGTTTGTATGTGTCAATGTGAATTCTGATATGTTCCTCGTGTTTTGTTGGTGGTGTATCCATCCGCCCATCACCACAGCAGACTGCCCTTAGCCCTATAAAGTCTGAGGAAAACCTAAGGTCCTTTGTGGGCCATTGAATGCTTATGTGGTATTTTGAGTTTGTCTAGTGTTTGTCTTTTACTTTTGTGATTTTTCTGGAATTTTTGACTTTTTGCTCCGTTTTTGACTTTGCCTTCTGCATTGTGTATTAGGACTTCTTGTCCTCTGGATTGCCTTTGTCTTTTCTAGCAACTCTTTCTGTGATCTTTAGAGCTTCCTTGTTAAATAGAGCCTTTTTTGAAAAATAAATATTTTTATTAATAAATATTCTACATTTTCTTTTTTCATTCCTAGCCAGGTTTTTACAGTTTTGCTCCCTCTTGTTTATATTTTGAGCATTATTTGTGGCTTTGTGCTTAGGACCTGTCTAGCTTATAACAGTAAGTGTTTTGTTCCTAATTTTCATCTTTGGAGTTTGAATTTTGTCTTGTTTTTGGATTAGGATTTTTGGAATTTGGATCAGATTGAATTTGTTTGCTTAGGTTTTACTTTTGAGGCATAAAATTTTTTTTTTGCCTAATTTTAGCTTTTGCACTTGTTCAGGAATATTTTTGTAAATAACTATTTAAATGTAAGAAAACTCGTTTCATTTTTAGTCCAGGGGTTTTATCGTTCCCCTGTCACTTTCTGAGTTGTGCTGAAATTTGAAAAGCCTGCCCCCTTTTATTTGAGTCTATGCAGGACAGAGTCCTGCTCCTGAGTTTTAGGGAGAAAGTAATTTTGATTTCTAGGTTAGACTTTGGAGGCAAGCCCTGAAATTAATTGTATTTCATAAGCCGGCAACACTCCCATCGGTTGTAGGAGTGTCAGTATCTGCCATTTAGTTTTAGGTCTACAATTAGATTAATTAGTGACAAAGAACTTGAATTGTTGCCCATCCAGTTTACCAGTTTCCAAAGTATCACAAAACACCAACTTTCTCACCTGTTTCACCTCTTTCTGTGTACAGTATAGCTTGCTTTCTTGAAAAAATCAAACAGCTAAGCAGTGACTTTTACAAGTTGGTCTGAATATGTAGGGCATTTTTTTCTGTATGTAGTGATAGTTCTGTATTTAGTGAGTAGTATAATCTATTCTTTATTTTTCTGCATTTTGCCTTTTAGTTTTTACTATTGTATTATATTCCTAAGGTGGCAATGACAGATTGGCCATCTAGCTCTGTGAAGGGAATCACTTTTGTTCTGTTCTATGTATTATATTTACCCCATTTTTTCACATCCATTAATTGCCCAACCTACCTGGAAAGGGGGTCTCTCTCTGAATTGCCTTTCCCAAGATTTCCTTCATTTGTTTCCCTCCAATGGTTTTTTGGGGGGAGTTTTTTATATTCTTGTCTTTTTAGAGAGTCTAGGCCCTGTCAAAAACAGGGCCTGTTAAAGCCCATTGATGCCTTCCTTGTGTGATTTTGGGCTATACTTCATTGAATTATATCGGGAAGTAAAAGTGATTGGAAAATAGGATGTGCACTGATGTTTATCCATCACCTAGCATCTGGTGACAAAGCTTTAAGTTGTAGGTTTGTTACAAAGTTAACTACTCCTGCATGTTGATTTAATGGTGAAATATTCATTTAGTATTTTTTCTAAAGTACAGTATTTTTTACCTTCATAGACTTTGAGTTTTCTCTGGAGAAAAACAAAACTGATAGTCAGTCAGTCAGTCATTTTCCAACCCGCTATATCCTAACACAGGGTCACAGGGGTCTGCTCGAGCCAGTCCCAGCCAGCACAGGGCGCAGGGCAGGAACAAATCCCGAGAAGGGTGCCAGCCCACTGCAGGGCACACACACACACACACCAAGCACACACTAGAGACAATTTAGGATCGCCAATGCACCTAACCTGCATGTCTTTGGACTGTGGGAGGAAACCCGAACAGACACGGGGAGGACATGCAAACTTCATGCAGGGAGGACCCGGGAAGCGAACCCGGGTATCCTAACTGCAAGGCAGCAGAGGCAGTCCTATTTCTCTAAAATTATAAATGATAATACTGTAATCTTGAGTTTTATTCTTGACTATTGATCATTTTTAAACCCGGCTCTGCTCACTCAATGGAATGCCTGCTAAAAGCTAATACTGAAACTTCTGAGGTTTTTGTTCTACTTTTTAAATATAAAATAACTAGCAAAATACCCGCGCTTCGCAGCGGAGAAGTAGTGTGTTAAAGAGGTTATGTAAACATATATATACATAAACATATATACTTATATACATATCTACATATACACATATCAACATATATACATATATATATATATATATATATATAAATATATATATATATATATATAGACATCCACATATGTATACATATATCAACATATATATACACATACATATACACACATACATACATACACACACACATATACACACATACATACATACACACACACACATACATATATATATATATATATATAAATATATATATATACACATACAGACACATATATATATATATATACATATAGCAAAATACCCGCGCTTTGCAGCGGAGAAGTAGTGTGTTAAAGAGGTTATGAAAAAGTAAAGGAAACATTTTAAAAATAACGTAACATGATTGTCAATGTAATAGTGTTGTCATTGTTATGAGTGTTGCTGTCATATATATATACATATACACATATACACACACATATACAGATATATTATATATACATATACACATATATTTTTTATATACATATATATACACATACATACATACATACATACATACATACATACATACATACATACATATACACACATAGATGCACTTACAATAACATAGAAATCAATATAAACAACATTAACATCATTATCATATGAGAATATGAAGTAATATATAAGAAGCACATTTCATATAAATATAAATAATTAAACAGTAAAATCTTCTTGTATAATTTGCTACCGTGGCTTTTCGTTGGTCTGTCCAGGATATTTAAATCACCTGTAGCTTGCAAACTGTTTCACCTATTGACTTGAAATGTGGTACACATATAATACGTCATGTCTGCTATCCGCTTTATGGGTGATGATTGTATTACTCTTTTTATGTTTATTTTATTTTAGAATCAACTCCTATCTGCGCACACCAGGGCGGCCGTGGGCAGATGCGTATGGTGTATTCACTCCATGTTATCGTGCATTGCGCTGTCACTGGTATTTTGATAAAAGAATTTGAACAATATATAAGAAGCGTATAAATTATTAAACAGTAAAACATTAACATTTAAGAAGTAAAGTTACATTGAGTACTACTGCAGTGCCTTCGGCTATACCTCATTTTTTGTTTGCCCATTACATGCTTAAATGTATACATTTTTTGGTGTACCTACCCGAGAACACGCGACATATAACCGACCGTGGGAGAAGCATGGATTTTAAAGAAGCGTTGAGTTCATCTGCTGGTCTCCCTCGTGGAATAACTGGTAATGTTTCACTAAAATCTACAGCGAGTAAAACGACATTACCTCCTTTTTTTTTTGTACGATCTCTGAGATGTTGCTTTTTTCGGTTCAAGGCTTCATAAGCTCTTTTATGTTCCATGGTGTACTTAATAAGTACTAATTATCCCAAACCATCATCTTTGAATGTTGCAAGACTTTTGCCTTGTATGTAGATCTGGGTAATTACATTCATTGCATTCCTAGTCTGAATCACAATCTGATTGTATGGGTGGTTACCTGGCACTGTAGGGTTGCCACCCGTCCTTTAAAATACGGAATCGTGCCGCGTTTGACAATGAAATTGCGCGTCCCGTTTTGAATCAATACTGGACGGGATTTATCCCGTATTTTTGTAATCATTTTTTTTTTAAAGCAGCGTCTCATGCAAATCATCCCACACGCATTTTATGAAGATGCCTCCTTTCCTACTTTTGATTGGGTAATACTTGATGTCATCGTTAGTTTGATTGGTGTTTTTAACTGTCCAGTGAGGAGGGCGTGTCTTTTAAGTACAGTCTGCAAAGTGTTGGCACTGAGATGTGGCGTCAGCGCCATACTTGAAGCCCCTAACGTTGCGGTCAGCAAGTCGGCTAACATCCGCCATGTGCCGTCTTTCACTTGCGAGAAGCAGATCATAGAATGGTTGAAACTGTTGCCCCTAACGTTGCGCCACGGCGTGTGGTTCGTTTATACCTCGTGTCTTCTCATTAAACTTTTATCTCGCGAATATGTTATTGCAATCCGCAGCGGGAGCGTTTCTATAAACTTTATTTAAACTTACGTTTTACACCGTGGTTTGTTTCCCTTATGAACATGCTTGTATGCTTAACTCGCTCCGTTCTCAATTGTTTAATTAATTTTTTGCTCTTCGCTGTTTGCGGCTGTTCCTCCATTTCCCCCTACTTCGTTCTTTTATCTCTCGAATATGTTATTGCAATCCTTAACGGGAGCGTTTCAATAAACTGATTGAAAATAGTTTTGCATTTACCTTTTTAGTAAAAGGCGAGCTTTTAAGCCTGAGAAATCACCCCGTAAATGCACACGTTTAATTGGACATGTGTTAATATGTATGGTTACACAGTATTAAAAGACAGTGAACAACGTCAGTTACCTTTGTTCCCGCATTTGATAAAAGGTGAGCTTTTAAGCCTGAGAAATCACCCCGTAAATGCACACATTTAATTGCACATGTGTTAATATGTATGCTTACACAGTATTAAAAGACAGTCAAAAATTAACGTCATTTACCTTCGTTCCCGCATGCGACTCGTGCTGTAAATCTCTTCCTTGTTTTTAGTTCACGTGATTACGTAGGAGGCGTGATGACGCGATACGTGACTCCGCCTCCTCCATTACAGTGTATGGACAAAAAATATGTTCCAGTTATGACCATTACGCTTTGAATTTCGAAATGAAACCTGCCTAACTTTTGTAAGTAAGCTGTAAGGAATGAGCCTGCCAAATTTCAGCCTTCTACCTACACGGGAAGTTGGAGAATTAGTGATGAGTGAGTCAGTGAGTGAGTGAGTCAGTCAGTGAGGGCTTTGCCTTTTATTAGTATAGATTAATATTAGAAAAAATAAAGTTAATCCTGTTGAATCCCAGAATGCCATTTTAAGTGAGTTTAGTTCTTTCACTGGAACATATCCACCTGAACTACACAGAAAATTTTCTCATCTGAAACCCTCCACCTGCCTCCTTGTCCCAGTTCCAACAGGCTTTTTCATAAAAGTCTCCGGTGTGCTAATCGATAGTATACTTGACATAGTGAAGTCATCATTAGTCAAGAAAAATAATCTCATCTCCTCCACCTTTGACAACTTTAGACCAATTTCTAAGCTGTCTTTCCTAAGTAAAATTCTAGAAAAGGCAGTTTTAAAGCAGCTTAATGATTACTTGAATAAGCATTCTATTCTTGACGAGTTTCAGTTAGGTTTTAGAACAAATCCTAGTACAGAAATTGCACTGGTAAAAGTAGTAAATGATTTGCGGGTTAATGCATACAGAGGCTATATATCAGTTCTTGTTCTCTTAGATCTGAGTGCAGCATTTGACATCATAGACCACAGAATTCTTATAAATCAGCTTAGTCAATGGGTGGGCCTCTCTGGCAGCATCTTAAATTGGTTTTGGTCTTATTAACAGGTAGGAAATTCTTTGTTAGTTGTGGTGATTGTACTTTGGAGATACATGATATTGTATATAGTGTACCACAAGAATCTGTTCTGGGTCACTATTCCTTTCTATCGACATGCTTCCATCAGGTCAGATTATTTCAAAGCCCAATTTGAGCTACCACAGCTCTGCAGATGACACACCACTTTATTTATCAATTGGGCTTGATAACCCTAAAGCTTCTGGCTCTCTGATCCAATGTCTTAGCAGTATTTCTGAATCGATGAGTAGTAACTTTCTCAAACTAAATGAGGAAAAAACAGAAATCTTAGTGATTGACAAACATGGATATAGCAAGAGTATTAGAAACTACTATGGCCTAAACTTGAAATCACATATTATCCAGATTACTAGGACTTCATTTTTTAACTTAAGGAATATAGCTAAAGTTAGACCTCATATAACTTTACAAGACATTAGTTCACGCATTTGTTTATTGTCGACTAGATCGTAGAGGGTGGGCAACCAGCTGGCCTAAGTCATTCTGACGTCTATGATGCAGAGAACGATTACCGTCAGACTATTTAATTGCTCACTCCTGTCTTCTGACCATGGCCCTCCAGAGGTTTATTTTTCTCCTACTGCACTAGTCTTAGCAGTTTTTTAGTTTTCCTCTCCTCTGTGTCAACTGGTCAGTTAATCACATTTAGGAATCAAGAAATCCATCTACATCCTTAATCAACTGAAACTGCTATGGACAGTTTAATTTGCTTTTGTACTTAATGTTTTGACATGTACACATGCCTAAGTCAAATGTAGTTATATACTGTATATATTTTTATATATATGGAAATGAGTTCTGGTTGTTCTCTTGCCATGCCTATGTATTACGCTTTGAATTAGAAAACAATATGAACCTATCTTTGATTAGAGTGAAGGTTTGTTTAACTCTTGAGTGTTTAAATTTTGCTTAAAAATGCCCAGGTTTATTTTCTATTTAGCATACTTACATTCATTAGGCAGTATTATAATATTAATCAATGATGATATCCAAGTAAGTATGGTATATCTTTATTGTTTTTGTTGATTACTCTTTTCAAAGCACCTTGAGTTGCATGTAAATGTATAATAAGATGCTATATAAATAATTATATTACTATAATGGACTACCTAAGAACAACATCAATCAGTTACAAAAGTGCAGAATGCAGAAGCCAGAATCTTAACTAGAAAAAGAACATCTCAGCAAGTCTCAGGACTTTAAAATACTACCACTGGTGTATAAAGCCTTAAATAATTTTGCACCATCTTATATTTTAGAGTGCCTATCCCTCTGCTTATAATTCTAAGAGCCAAGCTTAAAAGAAGTGGTGAGGCGGCCTTTTGCTGTTTTGCACCTAAAATCTAGAATACTTTACCAATTCATCAGGCTTATATTGTGGAACATTTTAAAAAAATGCTAAAAACTAATTATTTTAATTTGACCTTTTCAAGGCTACATTTTGGTTGAACTCCTAATAGACTATATGATGTTACACACATGTGTTTAGGAGGCAGCCAACAAGCCCTAAGGTGAGTGATCTACCTCAAAATGAAGGGTTGATTTCGAGTACCAGTGTCTCTCTCTCAATTTTACCAGACACAAAGAACACAAATAATAATTCCATGCATTTACCTCCACCACTTCCGGATTCTCAAAATGGCCACTCCACATCAATTCCATTTCCAGCTTCTTGATGACATCACTTCCGGTTCCGCCATGACTACATCACTTCCGGTCTACAGTTTTGGTGTCATTTCTTGCCATATCTCATCCTGTCGCCATTTTCTGTATAAATATCTCCATCTCAGTACTGTATGCTGTCAAATGCTTTGGTTTTTTAATCCAACTTCATTCAACTTTCATCAAGTCCGACAGACATTATACGGGGCAATTTCCCCAACTCTTTTTGACGTGTCTGAGTCAAATTTATCCTATTACAATGGGCATAGAATTATCATATTCTTCAGAGATTTGCAATCTTTATTAATCCCCAACTTTCTCAGCTGTCTTTTTTGGTTCTTTTGCAGTGGAGATTTGCACAACCACCACCAGCCCCCCGGGATGATGGAATAAAGATGGGAAGCTGTCCATGAGACCAACTTCATCGAATCCTCTCATATGAAGAGGAATGAATTAAGAACATTTATGATAGGTAGAATGCCCATTGGGGGCTGGGCGGTCTTTTATCCTTGGAACCCCTGCAGATTTTGTTTTATTTTTCTTCTCCAGTTTTTGAGGTTTTTTTGTTTTTTTTTGTCCTCCTGCCCATCTGACCTTGTCACTGGACTCATCTTTAGATTTGCATCATGATATTGAATATAAGGATCATACTCTTCATCTTGATATTTATGTGTTTTTAAGATAGTTTAGATTCATTTTTTTTTTCTTTCTTTGTTAATTATTCTTTAATATTACTGCCTAATCTTATTTGTTTTTCTTTTCTTACAACTTTCTTTTTGACATGTAGTAAAACACTTTGAGCTACACTGTTTGTTTGTAAATGTGCTGTATAAATAAATGTTGTTCTTGAATTGGATTTGTATTGCTGCAATGCTTGGCTAACCACGTTTGATATAAACCCCAGAGTAGGAAAGTAAAGATGATGTTTTATTATACAGCATCTTACTTTCAGTGGACATCAAGGAAAAGCTTTCTAGAAACAGTTGATATTGCATGTTTATAGAACTGTTTTTGAGGTACAATTAAAACAAGAAACATGTTGCCCTGTGTTAATTCTTGATGGATACTTAAACAGTCAACTTAATTTTAATTAAAATAATGAGTAAAAACAGTGAACATTGTTTCAAAACATAAAAAAGAACTAATTTGCTTTTAAGCAAAATATGATAATGTTATTTACACTAACAAAAATGCTCTAGCCAACACTTGTTTCTTCTCAATTAATTTAATTAGGCTTCTCTTTTCCTCTCCAGTTTTAAGTGTCTTATCTTCTGTCGTCTTGTCTTTTCAGATTTATTTTGCAATTTCCCCTTTACTCATATGTCTAAAATAGTTTGTTTTTTTTGTGTGAGTTACGGAAATTCTTGTAAATTAAGTACAGCATTAGTATACAGTCCTAATTAATTTTGCTCATATTTTTTACTTCATAAATGTATCTCATGGACACATCTCTAATGAAATCTGAAAAATGACTAAACATGGCCCGAGTGAGTATTAGAAATTAAGTAATTTCCCTTTCACTTTTAGTGACATTAACAGGAATTTTATTGAGAACTTCCAAAACCTCATTTATTTTCCCACTGCTTACTGTAAGTAATGTAGCTCTTATAAAATGTGCTGCTGTCACTTTCTGGCTCCCATGCTTATAAAGTTTTGTAGCCGAGTTCTGTTCACTTGTAGTCTAGACAGGCAAGTCATCGGAGTTCTGATGGTCAATGGTCTCTTTTACACTGCAGCTACAGACGTGAACCACCAGCTTTTTATGAAGGCTAGAATGTGGCATCTGTTTAGTAAAGTTAATTGAGTTTCATTTTTCCATATGGTACACCCTGCCTCTGGTATAGTTTACTGTTAGCCACTCATTAATCTTACAATATTTTTACATTTCTTTAGTGCAATATTTTATTGAAAAATGAAAAGTACAGCAAACTGTGACATTATTATCTGTATAGTTCACATCAGAGATGTCCACTGAAAATGAACTGCAGTTCACAACATCATAGGCATTGTAACAAAAACACCCTCTTGAGATGCATGCTTTTTATAGTCAAACAGTACTCCTTTGTGACTGTGCACTCATTATATAGCCTTTCTTTTTTGCAGTCAATTGAAAATCAGCAGGATTTTTTATGCAATAGAGAAAAGGTGCTTAATTCACCACAGAGCAATCAAATTGTGAGAAAATGCCCTTTTGTTATGCACAGCTTGCTGGATTTTACCATCACTTTTTCTTAAAAAAAATCTCAGTGGTTTTACTGTAAACTTGTCTTATTTTATTTCTGTCTTCAGCAAATGCTTAAAAGCTATGAAGTTTGTTTTATGAAAGTCAGACTATGAAGCTGCCACTGGATATTTCTGTTCCATTAAAAATATGTACAATTGTCGATGTCATAATGCTAACATTGCTATTCTGATTCCACCGTTTATTTCCTTCAGTCTTTGATAGTGTTTTAGAGCTTTCAGGATGCCGCAAAAAGGAATGAGGATGTTCAGTGATAAAGATCAGAACTATGCTGCTTTGAAGATTGAAGAGCGTAGGAAGGATGCTACGGGCGCAAGTTGTCTTTGCACATGTCAACTCTTCTGTAATCGTGGATTTCCTTGCCTTTATTTTGCTTAACATTCAAAGCCAGGGCTGCCAGTAAGCGTACCAAATAATCCTGACACCCTTCTCTATGTTTAAACACAGTATACTTTAAATATGTTTAGAGGTGTTCAAACACAATATTCATCTGTTCAGTTCTTTTGTTTATTTACTTCCTGTGTGATGAAATGTTGGGCTGACAAAGAAGCTCCAAAGGGAAATGTGGCCTAAAGAAAAGGCAGAATGGGAAATGGGCCTGGCTAAGCCTGTCAGGAAAAAGTAAAACCTACACTGGGGAAAGGAAAGCTTCACCCAGTGGCAGTGTGGGTAATGGCTGACAAAATGAAGTATGCCAAAGACCCTGAAGAGATAGACAATACAGTAATCCCTCTCTACTTCGCGGTTCACTTTTCACGGATTCACGACTTCGCGGGTTTTTAAATATAGTAGTAGTATTTCCTAGTCTAAGAACAACAAAACAAGTTCGGTGACTAAGTGCGTTGTAACACGGGCTGTGATTTGTTACATGGGAGGGAGACGACAAATCACAGCTTCCCGCTTTGTAATCGGGCCTGTGATTGGTGCTTTGACTGATGCCTAGATCCCACAGTATCTCCCCTTGTCATTTCGCTTCAAGCTTTCTCGCCGAGCGGTTTACTTTACACTGTGCTGTGTGTGATTTTTTTGTGGATTCTTTGTGTTGAACTTCGCTTCAATTTTCACCCCCTGCAATGGCTCCCAAACGTGCTCCTTCTTCCAAGGCTGGTGCTGAGCCTAAACGACAACGAAGAATGATGACGATCGCTGAGAAGGTGAAACTTCTGGATATGTTGAAGGAAGGGAGAACGTTCGCGGTTGTGGCCCGCCAATATGGCATGAACGAATCCACTGTTCGCTACATCAAGAAGGGAGAAAAGCGAACATTAGGAAGACGGCTATTTTGTAACAAGGTCGACGACGTCATGACCGCCTACAAGCTGCTCTTACGTCTGAAGAGACGTAAAATACAGTCATCGGCTGCGCAGTAAAAGTCATCATCACCTTCATCGTCATCATTTTTACTGCGCAGCATATTCATCACCATCATCGCGTCATATATAGCTACGTGTACTTCGCTATACAGTAAGTGTAAACTTATCTACCGATTTCATATTACTTAGCAGTTGTCCCTGTTATTAATAGAGTAAAGGGTGGGTTGTAAACAATACAGGGAGGGTTTAAAAACGTCCAAATACACGGTAAATAATTAAATAAATATGGCGTCCCTACTTCGCGGAAATTCAGTTATCGCAGTCGGCCTTGGAACCTATCTCCCGCGATAAGTGAGGGATTACTGTAGAGGCACAGGTATTCTGCAGAGAGACAGGCAGTCTTGACCAGGTATAGTGCTTTTCATGGATGTTAAGGGTCAGATAGCCCAGCCACTGAGGAGAACTTGTCTCCTTGTTAGTCAAAGGTTATGGAGGTAGGACAGAAGCTTCAACAAGTCTCCCCAAACAGCCATGAGACTCCCAAGGAGTGTGGGTACAGCCATTAATTATATTATGTGGAACAGAAAAAGGGGCAGACACAAGGACGGCTGGCCCTTTGAGTGTGTATTGGGGTTTAGGAGTACATAGATACCTGGGCCTCCACAGGGAGCTCTGGGAGGGAGGCCACTGTTTTGTGGGATCATACCTGACTTCAGTAGTGGTTTCAGGGATTGCCCCAGAAGTGCCTCAGTAGTATTCTCAAGGGGACAGTTTGTGGACGTGGAGTTTTATTAATGCATTGAAAAGGTGGGAGAAAGTCAAAGGGTGGAACAAAACAAGGAGTGACAGACAGAAGGAAGGTACAAAAATCCTCTTTAATTAAAATCCCTTTGTGCGTCCAGGTGTCCGTGTGTGTCTTCTGGTGAAGTGCGCATGCGCGGGGCTTCTGGTGAAGTGCACATGCGCAGGGCATGATGCGATGCGCGATATTACTGTCAGAGAAAGTTAGAGGCGTTTTACAGAAATACAAACCAGTATTACTGTGAGAGGAAATTAAAGGTACATAATACATTGACGCATATTATAGCCACATACAAGCCTGTATTACTGTCAGAGGAGATTAAAGGCATATTACTGACGCACACGCCTGTATTACCACCAGCGAAAATTAAAGGTATATTACGGACGTACAAGCATTACTGTCACAGAAAATTAAAGACACACAATACAGGGCGGCAGCCCATGAAGAACGGTCAGCTCAGCAAGTAAACATCAACAAAAGAAAGGCTGAAAGAAAGAAAAATACGACCAACAAAAGGTCAAAGTCCCTTGCCATTTAATATAGACTGTTCCTACTAATGTTTATGCACTACTGTTCTAGCGCCCGTTATTGTAATGGGCTAAATGACTCGTCTGGAAATATTGTTGGCTTCTTTGTTAGTTCTCCACTTCATGTTTCATTTTCTGTAATACGTAACATCACCGTTATAAATATTATTTCTCATTTGTAGGCAAATGACACTATCGGAGCACCACACAGTTACATCTGACAGACTTCAATTTAAAGAGAAACAGTTATGAATGGAGATCATCCAAAGCATTTTCAATTTAAATTTAAGTGAGAGTTGTACTCGGTAGCTAAGCAGGCATGTCTGGTCCAACCATACCAATCAACTTATGTACAGTATGTTCCGTTCATCTGCTTCAATTAGATACTACATATAGTATGTAATACATGCAAACTTAACTGCTTGGTATGCATTATTCATGTTGCATCTTGAACCGTGGCTGCATGTGTGTATTCATGTCAAGAGAATATTGTACGAGCAAAACCATTTTACAGGTGTGAGCACTGAAGTGAACATCAGCATGGAAAAATACACTTGCAGTAAGTCAACTTGGCTGCTGCTGCTGGGAATGAGCACAGCTCACAGCGTTCAGACAATAGTCAGTAGTAATCACACCACAACAGTAAATTATGGAAGAAGCAATAGTTTTTCTAAAATAATACCTCCACTATTCCTCAGCCTGAAATAAACAACATTTCATTGTGTAGGATTGATTAATTATTTACAATTCCTTTTCATTTTCTACTTTCATTTATTTAATGTGACATCTGCATTAGAGCTCATTCAGCTGCTTGCTTCATACACTAGTCACTTGTTATTTCAATAGTAGTGTTTTCAAAATTTCATTTACTATAGTTAAGCTGTAGCACATAATGTGATTGGTTTTGTTGGTGGCTTGGCATAAAAGTTTAAACAATTTTCATTCATTCAAACATTGTTGCAAGGGAAATTAGTAAAAAAGACACACATTTTTTACTCAGAATATAGTGTATTGGGAAGTATTTGCTTAATCTAAAAATTCAAAGCCTGTAGTGGCTTAGATAAATTTACTCTAAGTGCCTTCAAAATACGGAATAAAAATGTATTAGGTGTAGCATAAGCTGAGTTAGTGTTATACTCATTTATATTACAGAAATATGAAACATATTGCTACAATTAGATGATTGTGAAGAAGCGAATGTTAGATTAATTGGCAGCTCTAAATGTACCAAAGTTAGTGCTTGTGGATACACGAGTGTGATTTACGATGGACTGGACTGGCACCCTCTTCAAAGTTTGTTGTAGGTTTGCATTCCAAAGTGGTAAATTAATGTGTTACTCTTCAAACTCAGTACTTGAATTAATCAGGTTCTTTAATTATCTATCTATCTATCTATCTATCTATCTATCTATCTATCTATCTATCTATCTATCTATCTATCTATCTATCTATCTATCTAATTAAATGGATGGATGAGCTCAATGAGCTTAGTGGAACAGTTAACTTGCTTTTGCTGGGTAGAGCTTAGATCTTTTAGCTGTGCCATGAATACTGTTTCTGTTGATCTGATCTGTATATTTAGTGTTGTCCGTTCAACTGATTAATAATAGCTGTTTGTCTTTGATTTTCAGAACATAAGATTTTTAACAAATGAGAGAAAACCACTCAGTTCATCAAGCTTCTTTGTAATTCCTTGTGATCTGAAGAATACTATAGTTCACTCCCTTGTATGTTGAAAAAGCCAGGTTTCTATCCAGCTACCCTTTCTACTGACCTGACTGCAACTATAGTGTTGTTGCATTCTGGATATATCATCACTTGAGTTTATTGTCATTGTACCTTTGTGGGACAAAGTGACTTTGTCTCTTTTTATTTGCCATGGAACACAAGGCTTACTTTAGTTCTGAGACCTAAGCTGCAATCTTTGACTTCACACTTGATATCAAACCCCCACTTCACCCAAAGTAAAACTAAACTAATACATATGTAGAACTGCTGCAGAGGGACCATCTTCCACTTCGAATACAAGGTCTAGATCTCTCCATCTGATAAAGCAATATCAGTCACAATTGAGTAAAACACTTGCAAGTAATGATTTCTCACCTTGGCCAACTTTGATTGACAAATCCTGGCAAAAGTTTGATTTAGGTCCACTCAAGACACTTCAATGACAAAATTACTTTACTTACTTTATTATCTGGTGTCAGAACTTGCTTCCTGCTCTCTGTGCAGCTTCTGCTCTCCACAGTTGAATCCCTATTGCCTAGGTTGAGGCCTACTTTAAAGTTTTGAGAACTTTTCTTCTCCAGGTAGATTCCTAGTGCCAGACCTTAGCAACGAAAGAAATCCTGAAGTGGAATCGACCATGAGTGCCTCATAGAGTCCAGCTTTGCTAAAGACTGGTGGGGTTCTTAAGTAGGAATCACTATATGCAAAGCAATGTATCCATCTTGCTAAAGAAAAGAGTTAATTGATTAGTAACTCTCAGCAAATGTATTTTACAATAAAGAGCAAAAGTGGAATTGTGTGAGAATTAATTACCAAATTATAACCTCAGCTACAACTACAACATCAAGGTCGGGCACAACATGGCAACAGGAAGTTTCAGAAGCTTTCACTTGAGTATAAAAATATGATTGTGAAAGAAACAGATGGTGAATGCTTACTGAGAGTGATGCTCAGTATTTAGCAGTTGAATTATTGCTGTCACATACTGTGGGGGAAAAAGCATTCAGAAATATACTTTATCTTTTTAACAAATAATATGAGTTGCCTGGAAGAAAATGTAATTGACAATTTATATAACATGGTGAGGGATGACATTCTCAGTGACCTAAATCATTGTACAGTCAATATCAGATACCTAGCTCTAGGTCTAGTATAAGCAGGATTCCATACATTAACAGTACATTAAATCACTAGTTACTAGTTTATAAAGTCAAAGTGTTTACAAATAACATTCATTATTTACCAGACAATCATACTCCTAACAATCTAACAGAGTGTCTTCAGTCAACTCTATCAAACTGGGGATTAGATGCAAACTAATTGTTCTGCTTTACTGACAACAGGGCCAATTTTGTAGCTGCAGTATGAAAGTTAGGCTCAATGTGGCAAAATTGCTTTGGCTGTAACTTGAACAAAGGATTGCATAGCCTGTGTTGTAGTGGTGAATGCAATAACTTACAGTTGGTTATAAAAAATGGATTTGATGAAAGCACAAGGTGAGACTAATCTCCTTCCACAGAGCTTGGTTCTGGTGAGTTCATAATTGAAAGATTTTTTAAACATACTTTTAATTAAAATTAAATAACATATCTAATTAAAATTTTGCAGGCTACACAGTGAATTTTTACTTTGGACTCTTTTTTTTCTTTTCCTGATTTCAAAGGATTTAATAAGAGATAGCGACATGTAAAATACAAAACTGAGAAAAACAAACTCTGGGAGTGAAGGCAAAAATTGTAATGCAAACTGAGCCAAATACACAAGCTGAAGATCGAGATCAAAAGGGATAAAAAAACATTTGCAACCAGTAATCAAATGTAATGAAAAAGACGTAACCTAAATGGTTTTGGATTGTTTCCACAAACTTGGACAAACTAGGAAGTGCACTACACAGAACTTTTAAACTGTCGCAGTGATGACGTCACGTGTTACACACTTAGAGCCATCATGCATTGGCACCTGTAAGAAAAACAAAATTGTGCTGCAGGAGAATATGATTTGCTTTTTATTTGGTTTAAAACTGGAAATTGGAAAACAAATATAATTATTAGATTCCTTGGTCTTGAACACCCTCAAAACAGTGTCCCAGCTATTTTTGAAACCAACAATAAATTGAAAAAAATAAAAAAACAAACATCAGATCATGACACTTATTATGATATCCTTTTTTTTTTGTTCTCATAGGGTGTTTTGGGGAACTTTTTCATTTTCACATTAGGTTTTGGAACACATATGTTCTGGTTTTCTTGTTTGAAGTTTGTTTAAATTAGTTTAAATATTTTTGTGGTCGTTCTCCCCGTGTCTGCGTGGGTTTCCTCCGGGTGCTCCGGTTTCCTCCCACAGTCCAAAGACATGCACGTTAGGTACATTGGCGATCCTAAATTGTCCCTGGAGTGTGCTTTGTGTGTGTGTGTGTGCGCACCCTGCGGTGGGCTGGCATCCTGCCCGGGGTTTGTTTCCTGCCTTGCACCCTGTGTTGGCTGGGATTGGCTCCAGCAGACCCCTGTGACCCTGTAGTTAGGATATAGCGGGTTGGATAATGGATGGATGGATGAATTTTTGTGGTCTTTTTGCCAAAATTTTAAGGAATGGTTACTGCCACATTATTAAGAAAATGACGTGGAAATGACTTCTAGGTCCAAGAGGGTATAAAGGACAAATTGAACAGTTCCTCATCATCTGAGTTCACAGAAAAACCAAACATGACTTTAGCGTGTGTCTAGTGTTCCTGGCAAAATGTCTTTTGTGCAAAGAATATCAACAATAATTTAGGGTTTCTGATTTTATGACAGTCTTTGCTTTCCTAGTTATGAATCTTTGCTTGTCTGTTGGTTTATGTCTCATTTTCTGGTCCTATATAAAAATAACCAGCCTTCACATTCTGTGGCAGTACAACACTGATGACTTTTAAAAACTAAATATGTGAAATAACATAGCTATTAGCCAAATTAATAAACATAACTGACTGAATAGAATTCATTCATTTGTAATGTTTTGAATGTTCTTATGTCTGTCTCTCGATCTGAACTCTTTCTATCAAGTTCAAGTTCAAATTTCTTTTCATGTGCAGATAGTAGAATAATTTCTTGCTTGCACAAAATTACAGCAGGCATAGAATGCAGCATACTTACAATTACATATGCAAAATATTAATTTGCATATATTTGAGAACAGGTACTGTATTTGTAATTGTGAATGGAGGTTCATTAACCATAGTATCTTCTCTCCTCCTCAGCTATATCTGTTTTATTTTATCCAAAAAGATGACTAGTTTTGTTCTTCAAAGATACTCATATCGTCTCCTGGAAGAGAAGATACTCTCATGGTCCTATGTCCACAGTAAAGTGGTACATATTGCATATTGACTCCACCCAATACATTTGACAACTTACACAAAATAAATCCTTGGTTGCAACATTGGGCTACTTTGAAATTTCTATGCCAATTACATCCATTTTCAAAAGAATATTGTAGGATGGTTCCCTCCTTTAATCGCCACCTTATCGTGGTGGAGGGGTTTGCGTGTCCCAATGATCCTAAGAGCTCTGTTGTCCGGGGCGTTATGCCCCTGGTAGGGCCACCCAAGGCAAACTGGTCCTAGGTGAGGGATGAGACAAAGAGCGGTTAAAACAAACCTCCTATGATGGAAAACAATTTTGGACGGCGTTTTCCCTTGCCCGGACGCGGATCACCGGGGCCCCACTCTGGAGCCAGGCCTGGAGGTGGGGCTCGATGGCGAGCGCCTGGTGGCCGGGCCTGCACCCATGGGGTTCGGCCGGGCACAGCCCGAAGAGGCAACGTGGGTCCCCCTTCCCATGGGCTCACCACCTATGGGAGGGGCCAAGGAGGTCGGGTGCAGTGTGAGTTGGGTGGTGGCCGAAGGCGGGGACCTTGGCGGTCCAATCCTCGGCTACAGAAGCTGGCTCTTGGGACGTGGAATGTCACCTCTCTGAAGGGGAAGGAGCCTGAGCTTGTGCGCGAAGTTGAGAGGTTCCGGCTAGATATAGTCGGACTCACCTCGACGCACAGCTTGGACTCTGGAACCAATCTCCTTGAGAGGGGCTGGACTCTGTACCACTCTGGAGTTGCCCCCGGTGAGAGGCGCCGAGCGGGTGTGGGTATACTTATTGCCCCCCGACTTGGAGCCTGTTCATTGGGGTTTACCCCGGTAGACGAGAGGGTAGCCTCCCTTCGCCTTCGGGTGGGGGGACGGGTCCTAACTGTTGTTTGTGCGTATGCACCGAACAGCAGTTCGGAGTACCCACCCTTTTTGGAGTCCCTGGAGGGGGTGCTAGAGAGCATACCTTCTGGGGACTGCCTCGTTCTGCTGGGAGACTTCAATGCTCACGTGGGCAATGACAGACCTGGAAGGGCGTGATTGGGAGGAATGGCCCCCCCCGATCTGAACCCGAGCGGTGTTTTGTTATTGGACTTCTGTGCTCGTCACGGATTGTCCATAACGAACACCATGTTCAAGCATAGGGGTGTTCATATGTGCACTTGGCACCAGGACACCCTAGGCCTCAGTTCGATGATCGACTTTGTGGTCGTGTCGTCGGACTTGCGGCCACATGTCTTGGACACTCGGGTGAAGAGAGGGGCGGAGCTGTCAACTGATCACCACCTGGTGGTGAGTTGGCTTCGATGGTGGGGGAGGATGCCGGTCAGGCGTGGTAGGCCCAAACGTGTTGTGAGGGTCTTCTGGGAACGTCTGGCAGAGCCCCCTGTCAGAAGTAGCTTCAACTCCCACCTCCGGCAGAACTTCGACCACATCCCGAGGGAGGTGGGGGACATTGAGTCCGAATGGGCCATGTTCCGTGCCTCTATTGTGGAGGCAGCTGACCGGAGCTGTGGCCGTAAGGTGGTCGGTGCCTGTCGTGGCAGCAATCCCCGAACCCGTTGGTGGACACCAGCGGTGAAGGATGCCGTCAAGCTGAAGAAGGAGTCCTTCTGATAGCTGATAGGTACCGGCAGGCCAAGCGGAATGCGGCTTTGGTGGTTGCTGAGGCAAAAACTCGGGCGTGGGAGGAGTTTGGGGAGGCCATGGAGAACGACTTTCGGACGGCTTCGAGGAGAGTCTGGTCCACCATCCGGCGTCTCAGGAAGGGGAAGCAGTGCAGTGTCAACACTGTATATGGTGGGGATGGTGCGCTGCTGACCTCGACTCGGGACGTTGTGGGTCGGTGGGGGGAGTACTTCGAAGACCTCCTCAATCCCATTAACATGCCTTCCAATGAGGAAGCAGAGCCTGGGGACTCAGAGGTGGGCTCCCCCATCTCTGGGACTGAGGTCACCGAGGTGGTCAAAAAACTTCTTGGTGGCAGGGCCCCGGGGGTGGATGAGATATGCCCGGAGTTCCTCAAGGCTCTGGATGTTGTAGGACTGTCTTGGTTGACACACCTCTGCAACATGGACATCAGGGACAGTGCCTCTGGATTGGCAGACCGGGGTGGTGGTCCCCCTCTTTAAGAAGGGGGATCGGAGGGTGTGTTCCAACTACAGAGGGATCACACTCCTCAGCCTCCCTGGAAAAGTCTATTCAGGGGTCCTGGAGAGGAGGGTCCGTCGGATAGTCGAGCCTCGGATTCAGGAGGAACAGTGTGGTTTTCGTCCTGGTCGCGGAACAGTGGACCAGCTCTATACCCTTAGCAGGGTCCTGGAGGGTGCATGGGAGTTTGCCCAACCAGTCTACATGTGTTTTGTGGACTTGGAAAAGGCATTCGACCGTGTCCCTCGGGGAATCCTGTGGGGGGTACTCCGAGAGTATGGGGTACCGGCCCCCTTGATAAGGGCTGTTCGGTCCCTGTACGATCGTTGCCAGAGCCTGGTCCGCATTGCCGGCAGTAAGTCGAACCTGTTTCCAGTGAGAGTTGGACTCCGCCAGGGCTGCCCTTTGTCACCGATTCTGTTCATAACTTTTATGGACAGAAATTCTAGGCGCAGCCAGGGCGTTGAGGGGGTCCGGTTTGGTGGGCTCAGGATTGGGTCACTGCTTTTGGCAGATGATGTTGTCCTGTTTGCTTCATCAGGCCGTGATCTTCAGCTCTCTTTGGATCGATTCGCAGCCGAGTGTGAAGCGGCTGGGATGAGAATCAGCACCTCCAAATCCGAGACCATGGTTCTCAGCCGGAAAAGGGTGGAGTGCCCTCTCAGGGTTGGGAGCGAGATCCTGCCCCAAGTGGAGGAGGTCAAGTATCTCGGGGTCTTGTTCACGAGTGAGGGAAGAATGGAGCGTGAGATCGACAGGCGGATCGGTGCGGCATCCGCAGTAATGCGGGCGTTGCATCGGTCTTTCGTGGTGAAAAAGGAGCTGAACCGCAAGGCGAAGCTCTCAATTTACCAGTCGATCTATGTTCCTACCCTCACCTATGGTCATGAGCTATGGGTAGTGACCGAAAGAACGAGATCACAAATACAAGCTGCTGAAATGAGTCTCCTCCGCAGGGTGTCTGGGCTTTCCCTTAAAGATAGGGTGAGAAGCTCAGTCATCCAGGAGGGGCTCAGAGTAGAGCCGCTGCTCCTCCGCATCGAGAGGAGTCAGATGAGGTGGCTCGGGCATCTGATCAGGATGCCTCCTGGACGCCTCCCTGGTGAGGTGTTCCGGGCACGTCCAACTGGGAGGAGGCCCCGGGGAAGACCCAGGACACGTTGGAGGGACTATGTCTCTCGACTGGCCTGGGAACGCCTTGGGATTCTCCCTGAAGAGCTAGAAGAAGTGGCCGTGGAGAGGGAAGTCTGGGCATCTCTGCTCAAGCTGCTGCCCCCGCGACCCGACCTCGGATAAGCGGGAGACAATGGATGGATGGATGGATGGTAAATGGCCAGTATAATGTACAATGGGTAAACACAGACAAGAGATGAATTGTTCCGTTCTTTATTCTCTGCATTGCTTATATATGGATACAGTTACAGTTATCCAGTAATTTATTTTAGCATGTGCCCTTTTCTAATTCAAAAATATCTTCAAACCATTGAACAAAATAAGTGTGACCTAATTATCTCCACTGAACAAATTACCAGTGAAGCACTTGTCATAGGGGATGCACATTTATATTCATCTCATTAACTAGTTTAAATCGCACATCAGCTTTAGAATTGTGCAGGCATTCATTCATCAGATAAAAACCTCCATAGCACGTGTTACTCTTTCACACGTTAGGCCATGTCATGGTGGCAGTTCATTGTCAGACATACTCATGCAGCCACATTCAGCATAATTGGATGTCTTTGGACTAAGGGTAGAAACTTGGAATCTACAAATATAATAATATTACAATATGATTTTTTAAATTTTATTTAAACAGTAAATCAGTGTAATTACATATAAAAATGCAATTAACCAAACAAATCTGAATTATCAGCATTTGTGAAAAATATTCTATATATTACCATGTTAATAAGTGACATCAATAGGGCAGATATCAGAGAATTGGGACAGACAGGGACCCTGTTAAAGATAGAGCTGAATAACAGTAACAGACATAAGAGAAAACATTCCAGAGGCAAACATTCCCAGTAGTGGACCACTGGGAGCAGTTGTTCAGTTGCATGCTGTGGATGTCATATTTGTAAAATCATGGGGGGGGGGGGGGGGGGGGGGGGTCTGTAGATTGTGATATAAAATTATTTTTGCAATGTTATAAATATTAAAAAATAAAGAAAATGAGTTATACACCTCTACATAAGCATGATTTTATTATTATAATAGACACCAGGCTGAAACTTAAAGATGAGGAAGAGCTTAATAGAAGCTTTCAGAAGATTCAAACATAATACCAGAGCACTGTAGAAGAAAGATGTTCTACTGAGCACCTTGTACTCTGTGTATTTGGTGACTAAAAACTTTCATTTCAGCAATGCTTGCAAGCTCTGGCTATGAACTGACAAAAATATATTGTGCAAGGGCTCAACAAAATCAGTTTCTATATGATTCAAACTGTTTTCTAGGTTAACTTCCTCAAAGTAAAATGAGACAGGGTGAAGAAGTCACAAGGTCGCAAGGGGTACATGACATTTGTCTTTGGCTAATATTGGAGACAGTAAGAAAATGCTTAGTTAGAGATATAAGAAAAAGCTTAGCTTTTATATATTGTTTTAAGGAACTAACCGTTGTTGTTGTTTTGCAGTACTTGTATAATGAAATCACAAGACAAAGCTCTATAAAAACTTTGGAATACCCTGGCCAGGGGGCAGATGAAGGGCGGTGTCCTGGGACTGCGCTTCTCTGTCACTTTACCTCTGCCTGATGTGTTTGAATAAAAGATTTTTTACTAACTTTAAATATATCTCTCTGTCTTCAGTCACGAGAAACGATACCATAGAAAAAGTGACCACAGTTTTCTGGCGCCCGAACGTGGGACAGGAGATGACCGGCTGACTCCTCAAGCGGGACCACCTCAGTGATCCGTCTTACCAGCGGACTGCCGTCAATCTGAGCTCCGGCAGCAGAGTAAGCAGCTCCGGCAAAACTTAGGACTGCCCTGTCCTGAGAGGGCTCCTGCGTGAGGAGCCTCCGGTCTCCTCTTTGGCTACATCCACGGTGACTGAACGGATTTCCAGACAGAGTTTAAACACTTCCAGGCTGGGGTAAGTTTCGGGGATTTCCAACCGCCTGGGAGGGCGAGTTTCCTGTTGGCCGTCTAGTCATACTCATATCTCAACGGGTTGCTTAAGGTGATGGAGACTTGACCCAAGCAGTTTGACGCATACGAAAGGTATGACGAAGGGATACTGGCCTCACCCATATCCTAGACTCGGCTGGACGTATTGATGTAGTATTCTGCTGAACCGAATCGGACACGAAGTCACCTGAGCTGGAATCCGGGGATGTGAGAGGACAGGCTAACGGAACGTGTAATGGGGTGGATGGAAATATAAATAGAAAAGAGCACAGATCTTGCAGGTTTACTGTTAGGACGGGATAAATAAATCTACATACAAATAGGGAAATACCGTGTTCTCCTGGGAACTGGGACAGGACCGATAGCTAGTGTCTCCCCTTGGGACTAAAAAAAGGGAAGAGTGGGGGAACAGTGAGTGGCACACTTAATACCTCACTAATTCATACGTACAAGGGATTAGGCGAATCAGTACATAGTTGGAAAATTAATACAGGACTCAGGAAGAACAAGGGGACATAATGGGAACTTATAACAGTAAGCCTGCTAGTCGACGCTCTGAGGGCCCGAAATAATTTATGTTGGAAGGATTATTTTCGGAGGATCAGCAGACGCCACGTAAAAATGGGTCCCCTAGAAGCTCATTGAAAAGAAGTCAGGGTTAGATTTAAAAAAAAAAGGGCATGTAGGACGTGGAATAAGCACAGTGGGGTTAGATGAGTGAGAAACAGGAAATTAGAAAAATATTATGTAGAAATGCACAAGGATGTTGTATGTAGAAATGTACGAGGATGTTGTAACAAAGGTCCGTGTTATGTATGACAGATGGGAGTTGGTTATTAAAGCCTCTATTTATTATAAGGCAGTACAGAAATGAATTATTGGCCGCGGAAAGTTAAAACCAGAAAGGAAAAAGAATAGTTATTTATAGCATCACAGAAAGTGCAAGCAGATTTGGGACCACAGTCGAATGAGAAGCGGAAGAAGAGCGAAAAAAAAAAAGACCCGTTATATCCCGTACTTGCTCCCCCACCTTTCCTACACTATCCACATCCACAGCTCCCACCTTCTCCTCCAGCGCCCACCGCACCAGAATTAAAAGATGATCCCTCGGGGTCTGGTTTCTTTGAAGAATATCATTATGATCCCTCATTACACACTGATCCGGGGGATGACAAAAGTAACGTAATGGGTGCGGCGGGTGGGTTTCACGATCCTAGAACCTCCATTTCACAACGCACTAGAAGTCAAACCCTATTCCATCAGCCCCCTAATCAAAACACCACCTTTCAATCCCCCTTAAAGTCCCCCAAACCCCCAGGCCCCTTATTCAAATGCCCCCTGATTGAGATCCCAAACCCCCCCGACATGATTCAATGAAACCTGCAGGAGCCAATAACCCCACTACTGTAATGATACATCGTAACTGGGACATTCAAGAGCTGAAGGACGTTGTGTCCGAATTGCCTGATCCCAAAGTCATCGGTGGGTTAAAAAAAAAAAAAAAAAGATTCATAGAACAATTGCAGCAGCTGTATCATATGTATAAGCCTAATGCCACAGAATGGACTCAGGTGCTGCGGAGAAAGCTTCTCACCACATGGGCAACTGTAAATCATGGACAGCATAACGGAAACCCGTGGCAGTGGAACAAGGCGTTGCCTAGAGGCCGAAACGAAGGTCCTTTTATTGCACAATGGGAGCATGTAAAGAACAATATTAAGGACAAGTATAAGAAAGGCACAGACTGGTCTCTTATCTCGGCTGCCAAACAGAAAAAGAAGGACGAGACAGTAGACGAATGGGCACATCGTGTTCAAGATTTAATAACAAATCACTCTGGCTTAGACAATCCAGACAATTGCAGTAAAGCTGCAGTTCCCCTTTTCGTGTCTGATCTGCGAAGTGACATTCAAAATAAAGTACGCACCTCCTGTATTGGATGGGAGGCTGCCGCGTTTCAGGAAGTAAAACGTCACACAGCGCATGCTGAACGACAGAGAAAGCAGAAAGAGTCAGACACCCAGAGAAAAAGCTGATTGCAGCACAAATGAACTATTACACTGGTGGGGCCACTCCCAGCAGAAGTCGTGGACGTGGAGGATTTTTCCAGGGACAAGGGCGTGGACGGGGACGAGGTCGCGGATATATGCTACCTAATCCAAGTGGATCACCCACTCAGTTGCCTCCCCGTCCAGATCCAAACGCTACACCTTATGCTTGTTTCGGGTGTGGTGAAATGGGACACTTCCACCGCAATTGCATTATTGACTTTAATGGTGAATGGCACTGAAACTGTTTTCCTCGTGGACACAGGAGCCACGCGCTCAACCCTTTCGCTGAAGGAGGTTCCTGCCTCGAACGAGACTGTTACCGTGCTTACTGCTTCCGGACAACCACATGTTTTACTGGTTTCAAAGCCTCTTTGAGTTCAGCTGCATTCCAGTAGTTCCACTTTAACACACCGATTTCTTTTAAAACAGCTCTGTCCAGTTAACCTTTTAGGAAGGGATCTCATGACAAAACTTTCTCTCTCTATTTCTATGACTGAAAAAGGCTTTTTCTGTTCAACCCCCAAGTTGTTGTGTCAAATCACCCCCCATCCTAAACCCTCCTTTGCAGCATGGACTTTAAATATTTCCCCACACACCATTATCCTTCTTAAAGCCCTACACTCCTTCCCCTCCTGCTTGTTTCCCCATCTCCAAGTCCCTGACACCTTACACTGCCCAATATTTTCCTGCAGAAGTAGACACCCCCTGGCTAGAATCTTTCCTTACTTCAGGTACTTGCCCCGAAACCCTTCACATCCCCTGTATTTTTATTTCATCCACAAAGGCAGCTGCGTCTGTCCATCTCACATGCTCACAGAATATTTTCTATCTAGGCGGCTCAGTGCCTCATATTTCCTTAGCCTAATCACGCACTGTTAAATGGGTGGAAATAGGACCATGGGTAGAACAATGTCTTAATAGAGCAGATTGGTTACCTGTTGCTCCAGGTATTTTTGATACTTCAGACCATTTGATAACTAAAGTGGTGCTTCAAACTGATTTTTTAGCAAATCGTGCTTTGTGCCGCCCTTCCTCTTTTGCTTTTTCATTGCAAACCACTTCCCCTTCTTGGTTATCTATGCTCCCTGATTCACTGTGGTCACAGGGAAAGAATGATTATGGAAGGATAGCCCATTGTGAGCCTCTGGTGATCCACCCGAAATCCTCCTTCCGCCCGCACCGTGCCCAGTATCCTCTGTCTCCCGAAGCAGAGGCTGGCATTTCCGCAGTACATTCTGATCTCGTAAAACGCGGTGCCATTATTCCAATTAAATACTCTCCAGTTAATTCCCCTATTTTACCTGTAAAAAAGGCTGACGGTTCATGGCGTTTCGTACAAGATTTAAGACAAGTCAATTCTGCCGTCTTCCCTAGGGCTCCTATCGTCCCTAATCCTTCCACTATTCTTTCTACAATCCCTCCCTCTGCTCGTTATTTTCCATCCCTGTACACCCTGATTCTCAATATTGGTTTGCTTTTACTTTTCAAAACCGCCGCTGGACATGGACCGTCATGCCTCAGGGATACACTGAAGCCCCTTGTGTATATGGACAAGCCCTTGCTCAAAATTTAGAAGGCTTTTGGCCAGATAGAGGTAGTATATTAATACAGTATGTAGATGATATAATGCTATGTAGCAAGAATAAAGAGGACTGTGCACTAGATACCCAGAAGTTATTGTTGTATCTGGGGGACAATGGCCATAAAGTTTCTAAAGCTAAGCTGCAGTTAATTCAAACAACTGTAAAGTACCTAGGTCATGACATCACTTGTGGAACAAGAGCTCTCTCTAGCGATCGCATTAACACCATTCAAAATCTCCCCAGACCTGTCACAAAACAGCAGGTCATGTCTGTATTGGGCATTCTAGGCTACTGCAGACAGTGGGTTCTAAATTTTACTGAAAGAGCACAGCCGTTGCAACAATTGGCTAATACACCTGGCGTTCCTCTTTCGGGCCAGGTCCAATGGAATGAACAGGCTGAGAAGGCTCTCCGTGACTTAAAAAACTGCTCTTCTTTCTGCGCCTGCGCTTGGTTTACCTGATCATTCTCGTCCATTCACTTTGTTCGTGGACGAAAAGCAGGGATTCATGAATGCAGTATTAACGCAGCTGCATGGGGATAAACAAAGACCGGTGGCCTATTTTTCTAAAAAACTGGATCCAGTAGCCGCAGCGCTTCCTCCGTGCCTTCGTGCTGTGGCTGCGACAACAGAAGCTGTATTAGCAAGCACGGATGTAGTTCTCATGAGCCCCCTTACAGTACAAGTACCTCATGCTGTACATTCCATATTAATACAGGCTAAAACCTCGCATCTCACCACTGCTAGGGCAATACACTATCAGAATGTACTCTGTACTTTGTCAAATGTTACAATAGAAAGATGCTCTACTTTAAATCCTGCCACCCTCCTTCCAACCGAAAATGAAGGTGAACCACATAATTGTCATGATGAAATAGCAAAGGTTGTAAAACCTAGAGTAGATCTACAGGAAACACCCTTCGAAATTGGAGAAATAATTTTTGTGGATGGATGCTCTTTAAGATTAGAAAACGGAGCACCCTCGACCAGTTACGCAGTGGTCCAAGGGGACCGCCTGCTGGAAGCAAATCGAATTCCATCAAGCTTAAGTGCACAAGCAGCTGAACTTATAGCACTCACTCGAGCATGTCAGCTGTCCGAAGGAAAGATCGTAACAATTTATACGGATTCCAGGTATGCTTTTGGAGTCTGCCATGATCATGGAGCACTATGGAAACTAAGGGGATTTAAGACCAGTACTGGCAAACCCATTCAACATCAGAAATTGATCGAATCCCTTTTAGAAGCTATAACCAAACCATCGAAGCTAGCAATTGTTAAATGTCAAGCCCACACAGGAAAACAGGATCCTGTTAGCAAAGGAAATGAATTAGCTGACCATTTTGCTAAAAAGGCTGCATATAATAACACACCAATTTCTTTATTCCAACAGAGAAATGACCAGGACCCTGATAATCAAATTATTTCTTTACAGAGTGCAGCCACGGACATCGAAAAAAGAAAATGGTCCAAAGAACGGTCCCTCTCTGATGGAGTCTGGACTCATAAACACACTAACAAACCTTTTCTCCCAAAAGCCTCTTTCCCAGGAATGGCAAAAATAGCTCATGGTCTCGATCACGCAGGTAGAGATGCCATGGTTCGAGATGTTGAAAAACATTGGGAAGCTGTAAGTTTCTCTACATATGCAGAGCAATTTTGCAGACGCTGTGCATTATGTCAGAAGTTTAATGTAGGAAAGGGCACCCAGGTAAGTCCCGCCGTTACACCTAACCCAATGGGTCCGTTTGAACATCTCCAAATGGATTTCATTGAACTAACACCGTCTAAAGGTTACCGTTATTGTCTAGTAATTGTTGATGTGTTCTCCCGATGGGTAGAAGCTTTCCCTTCAAAACACAACGATGCCAAAACAGTAGCTAAAGCACTAATTAAAGAGATTATTCCAAGATGGGGTATCCCTCAAAAGTTGCAAACAGATAATGGCACTCACTTTGTGAATTCCATTATAAATGAATTAACTACCTGGCTCCAAATCAATGTGCACCATTATTGTAAATACCATCCCCAAAGTGGATGCAATGGCACCTTAAAAGCTAAGCTCGCAAAAATTTGTGAACAAACTAATTTATCATGGCCGGATGCACTACCCTTGGCTTTAATGGGATTGAGAGGACGGACACACCGACAATTGGGACTATCGCCGTTTGAAATTCTGACCGGACGTCCCATGCCCGTTGGCATGGTTATAGGTAATGTGAGTTTGCATACTGTGGACAATGATCTTCTCTCTAGTCTTGCAGGTCTCCGAACCTCGTTGAAGGAAGTCCACCAGAAGGTTAATCAGGCCTGGAGGACCAGCCCACCTTCTAAGGATTCACCAATTCCCTTGGGCACCTGGATCCTGGTTCGAGACACTCGGAGGAAACACTGGCATCAGCCTAGGTGGAGAGGACCGTTCCAAGTTCTTCTGTCCACGCCACACGCTGTGAAAGTTGAAGGATTGCCCGCCTGGATTCACGCTTTACACTGCAAAAGATGGCATCCCTAACATTCATACTCATTTTGATTACAGTTTTACTGTTCTTCCTTCCATTATCCATTTTACGAGTGACATTGACTTTCCAGGTAGGGAAGACTGCCTCATTCCAGGTTGACTTTTGTGAAATCGCCCCCTGTAGTGGAAGACAGGAACAATGGGAATGGTTTGACAAAATATGTCTGTGTGAGCTACCCTTATTATGACTCTGATTCAAGTTTTGATTCATCTGACTCTGAATGTGCCTTCTGGAGTGATGTGTTTGCAAATACAGGACCAAATGACTGGGGTTATAATCCCTGGCAGGCCACACAGTATGGCCTAAAGACTCGATTTTCTATTATAAAAGGACACGCCCCTCACGACTGTGCTGAGAACCATTGTAACCCTTTGATTATTACTTTAAAAGATCCCTCTTCGCAGGATTCAGGAACTTATGTTTTAGCTGCATACGCAAGTGGTTCTGATCCACTAGGATTTTTTTCAAATTAAGGTTACTAATAATTCCCATGCTACTAAAACTTGCCAGCTTTCTTCTACCTTTCCTCCTGATTCACAACAAACTCTTGTTAAAATAATGAATGTTTCTACTCTTTCATCCTCCTTTTCTACTGTGTCCAAATATTTCACTGCTTCCATGGCTAAGGCTTATATGTTACACGAGGAGCGAATCCTCCAATTCTCTTCCTCCTCTACTTCTACTCCTTCCCCTTCTCCTATTCTTTCCCGTTCTGCTCCTATCTAACCTATATTTTTGTCTGTTCAAAAGGGGGGAGTGTAGAAGAAAGATGTTCTACTGAGCACCTTGTACTCTGTGTATTTGGTGACTAAAAACTTTCATTTCAGCAATGCTTGCAAGCTCTGGCTATGAACTGACAAAAATATATTGTGCAAGGGCTCAACAAAATCAGTTTCTATATGATTCAAACTGTTTTCTAGGTTAACTTCCTCAAAGTAAAATGAGACAGGGTGAAGAAGTCACAAGGTCGCAAGGGGTACATGACATTTGTCTTTGGCTAATATTGGAGACAGTAAGAAAATGCTTAGTTAGAGATATAAGAAAAAGCTTAGCTTTTATATATTGTTTTAAGGAACTAACCGTTGTTGTTGTTTTGCAGTACTTGTATAATGAAATCACAAGACAAAGCTCTATAAAAACTTTGGAATACCCTGGCCGGGGGGCAGATGAAGGGCGGTGTCCTGGGACTGCGCTTCTCTGTCACTTTACCTCTGCCTGATGTGTTTGAATAAAAGATTTTTTACTAACTTTAAATATATCTCTCTGTCTTCAGTCACGAGAAACGATACCATAGAAAAAGTGACCACAGCACCCAGATACCTTAACTAAGATGTTGCTTATGAGCACAACGATGCAAGGACTGAAACATTACTCCATGACTGTTCAACAAGCTTCTTTATGGCATCATGACCCTGCATTTGATTAAGAGCATTTGAGAATATGTTAAGTGTAACTTTGGATAGAAACAACAAAGTGTTACGTTAATTGTAATAAACCTATAGATGAGATAGTATAGATAGAGATAGTAGAGAATTGCAGGAAAAGTTCATACCAAAAACAAAAATCAATATTGTCATGCAAAAAAAAAAAAAAAAAAACTCCTTTATGAATTGAAAATAAAATGAAAAAGGAAATTATTGAAGACAGGGAAGCTCTGTAACACATACTGTATTAAAAGAATAACATCAGTACTAATATAGGGCTTATGAGCTCTTCAGCATAACAGTTAAAAGGGAAATTAGACATATCAAAAGAACCTAGAGAAGAATATTGTTAATAATATAAAAGATAACCCTAGGAGGTGCTTTTAGCATTTAAGCAGTAAGGAAATAGTCAAACAGTAGGAGGTAAAGTGCATTACAGATAGCAAGAATGATTTAAAATATGCTGAAAACAGAAACCTCTTTTATGATAGCAACCTTGTGGTGGTGAAGGGGCCTGTGTGCCTAAGTAATTCTGAAGAGAGGTGCTCTCAAGAGTATGGCAAACTCATCTAGACGATAGCCCAGACAAACAGAATTCAAAAGTAATACCCATGATAGTTCTCAGCAACTATCACCTAGGAAAAGAGATCATTTAACTCATTCCTAGAACTAAGCCTAAGGATGGTCTTCACTGGCAAATGCTTTGCAGCCAGATGTTTAATGTAGCCATGGTTTGTTTTAGTCCTTAGATGCTGTCATGTGGACACACCATCCATAAAGTGAAGGATGAAGTTTTAGTACAAACCCAGTCTAATTAAAAGTGTGGGCAGAAAGAATTAAATTTGTCAATGGAAATGTGAGCTATGGAATACAATTTCTTAGTCTGGGAAAGAGGTGAAGCTTGCATAGACAGTTATGAAATTCCAGCTATAAAGACTTAGACTCATCTCTATGCACAGTATTGGACCAAAAGGAGAAACAATTAATTATGAGTGGGTAGGAAAAAATGATACAAAAAAGATAATCATATACTGTATTTAGTGAAAGAAGGATTTTAGGATAAACAGAAAATAGAAGGCTCTGGTTGGGTTTTAGCAGGATTTTCTTATTAAAGAAGGTGATACCAACACACTACTTTATAAACATAATACCTACAAAAAGTATTCACTCCCTTGGAAGTTTTCACATTTTATTGTTGCACAACATTGAATCTCAGTGGACTTAATTTGTTTTTTTTTGACACTTGTGGGTTGAATGGCCTGTTCTCATCTAGACTGTTCTAATGTTCCATTTTGTTCTACAGAAAAACATCAATCTGAAAACAGATCTTTTCAAAGTGGTCTAAATTAAACACAAATATAAACACAAAATAATAAAATGTTTCACCCCCTTCAAGTCAGTTGTCACACACGTGTGCATGGGAGACAGCTTAAGGGCTCAAATAACTGTGATTACCTGCTTAACCAGAGGTTGCCACTGTCCTCTAATGCTTTCTCTCTTTCTCTCTCTGCAGACCAGCTGTCTGACCATTCCACCACTGATGTCACTTTCGATTCCTACTTCTCTGAACCCGCCTATTCCTGTCAACTGGTCTATAATCCACCATCTTTGTCATTATCCCAGTTCTGTTTGAGGTACTGCCTGTAAAGACTGTTTTTCTTTTTGCCAGATTAAAGTGTACAAGGTTATCACATTGGTAACCCCAACTATTTATCTGTTTCTTGTGCTTTATTCAGAGATAGATAGATAGATAGACAGACAGACAGACAGACAGACAGACAGACAGACAGACAGACAGACAGATAGATAGATAGATAGATAGATAGATAGATAGATAGATAGATAGATAGATAGATAGATAGATAGATAGATAGATACTTTATTAATCCCCAAGGGGAAATTCACTGTGATGTACTCAGCAGGATTTAGCTGGGAAAGAATGACTGAACAGCAAGAACTAACCACCATTATAACCAACATGGCTGCTGAAATTCAGCCCCTGCGGGTCCAGGTGGAGAAACAGAGAGCACAGATCACCAAGAGTAAGGAGCAAAACCAAGCATGTGTGGCTCTCCGCCAGGACCAATCGCGGCTCCATCCCAGGTATTAATGCTGTTAAAAAGATATTGATGACAGTGAATCCTATTTTTTTATTTTTGTGTGCACTGTTACCCAACATCACTGGGAGCAAGTGGAGTGGGCCAACATACTGTCACTGTTCTTGAAGGACGAGGCACAGTGGACTTACAGTATTACAACTTCGCTAAGCGGACCTCTACCAACTATGAGTCTCTGAAAGCCAAGGTGTTAAAAAGGTATGGCATCTCCCCAAACCAACAGGCAAAGTTTTGCAAACAGTGGAAATTCGACCTAAAGTGGCTGTCACTCTCTCAGGCTTTTGATATATGGGGCAAAGTGGGACGATGGTTAAGGTCGGATGTCAATGACTCTAAAAAAAACATGGAGCAGGTTGCGTGTGACATCCCGGTTAATGATTTATCTGAATTTCTCACCCATCTGGTCCAGTGGCAAGAGTATAAAAACATGGAGGCCTTTATCGAAACCATCGAGTGGCACCGGGTGGCCTTGTAAGGCGAGTGTGCATAACAGTCCACTCTCCAAACTGCCCCGATGGGATGTGTTGCCAACTGGGAGACACTCTGCCTTGGCATGGAGCCTAAGGAGAAGCACACGTCTCCCCTCCTTTGTTTCAAGTGTGGGGAGGCTGGGCATACCATCCTCAATTGCCCTCACCTCGATGAGCATATGGACTGCAGCCTGGGCGAGGGGAGGAAGGTATGGTGCAGTTGCTAACCCCTTGTCTTTTCCCTGTACAGGACTGGTATTAATAAACGGGCATAGGGTTACCACACTAATTGATTCCAGCCACAACATTTCCATTATTGCTTGCTGTTATGTGCTTTCGCAACAGTGGCTTGCTGGAAAGACAAGTCTGATCTGTATTCACAGAGAAACTCAGTGGTATAGGTTTGCATCATGTGTCATTAATTATGGAAGGACCATATATGCGATATGAGTTGTGGCCCTCCAAAATCCACTATATCTGGTGATACTGGGACGAGACTGGTCGGACATTAAAAGCAGTATAGCAGTCTACTTATGGGAATTAGTTGGGCCATGTTATGTATGCAGGAAACCCATGCTAAGCTGTCCCAACGTTGTGTTCACAGCTGGACTCATCGAGAAGTCACATGGCCACCCAGTGTGACGTGTTAGACACCGTGGCGTCTCAGACTGATGTTCCTTTGGCCTGTCGTAGTCAAATGCAATGTCAATTGTGGTTGGTTTGGACCCTCTGTCTCTATCACATTTTCAATTTAGGCAAACACTAGCTTCCTTTAAAAGGAAATGGTGGAATGACAGTTCCCTTAAGTTTGCCAAAAATACAGCAGTTCTGGTGAACAGCAAACACACAGAACATCCCATACAATAGGGACCGCACTTTGTTATTAATAACGACTTGATTTATTGGGTAGCAGAGCATGAGCGAGGTGAGGTCACTGTAGTCCCATTGACTTTCAGGTGACAGGTCTGTGAACTAGCCCACATCATAGGCACCCATTTAGGAGCTGACAAAACACTCAAGGGTATCAAGCTCCGATTTTATTGGACAGGGATTAATGAGGAAGTTCGTCACTTTTCATTCCCCTAGTTGACATTCCCTTTGAGTGCACTGCAGTTTGCCTATTGGATAAAGATTGGAGTGGAGGATGTGATTATCTGTCTACTCCACAAGGACTTTTCTCACCTGGACAAAGCTGGCAGCACTGTGAGGATTATGTTTCTTGATTTCTCCAGTGCCAGCAGTACTATTCAGCCATTCCTGTTAAATGGATAAACTCAGAGATATGATTGAGCAATATGGCGTCCTGGATAATGGACTATGTTTCGTACAGACCACAGTTTGTGAGACTCAAGGACTGTGTTTCTGATATACTGTAGATATGAGCAACACTGGAGCAGCACAAGGAACAGTCTTGTCTTCTTTTCTCTTCACTCTGTACAAATCAGATTATAAATATAACACCAGATCATTTCACTTGCAGAAATTCTGAGATTATTCTGGGGTGTATTGATAGAAGGGACGAGACAGAGTATAGGAGTAAGGTGGAGTACTTCTTTTCTTGGTGCAGAAAGAATTTGCCAAGGACCTGGGGCCTCATGTATAAACGGTGCGTACGCACAGAAATGTTGCGTAAGAACGTTTCCACGTTCAAATCGCAATGTATAAAACCTACACTTGGCCTAAAGCCACCCACTTTTCCACGGTACCTCATACCCTGTCGTACGCAAGTTCTCCGTTAGGTTTTGCAGACTGGCGGCACCGAGTGTCAAAGCAGTGCTACTGTTCCTGTGTGGTTACCCTTTCTTAGATCCACATCCACGACGGCGGCTCAAGTGCTCCTTGTAGAACTGTTTGTACTTGCAAGTTACCGTGAGGTAATTGTACTTATGATACAGTTATAATATTGCACAACCTGAACCACTTTATAAAGCGCGTATTTACATATGATGACGATATCATTTTTAAGATGAAATGCAGCAAAATATGTTGATTATATTATACAGATAAAACTTTAACTAAACGCTGCCGCAGCGCTAGCGAGCTTGAGCTTCGTTCACAGTTTGTTCCTGCCTCGCGCTGTTTTCATGCTGTGGCTGGCACGACACTGGAAGGATAAATGTCACTCGATCAACTTCCTTTTATTGCTTATATAACTGTTTAAACCAACAAATAGTATGTTTTTCTTTGCCTCCATTTGGTATTTGCTGAAATTCTTCTATTTTTCCTCGTACTTTTGCCATTGCCTTTTCACAGAACGCTGGGCTTAAGGGCTATTTATATTGATTTGCATATTCAAAGAGGCATAATTCTGGGAGCAGTTGGGGCGGGACAGCAAGCGCATGCGTTTATTTCCACGCTGAGCGGGATTTATGTAGCAGAAGAACGTGGAAGTTTGCGTACGCACAGATTCCAGCATCTGGATTTTTCTGTGTGTAAGCACATTTCGGCTTTTGTGCTTACGTCATGTTATAGTGCGAATTCTATGCACGGCGTTATGCATGAGGCCCCTGGTTATTGAGTTTTACCACACTAAAGAGCCTCTGTGTCTGGTCAGTATTCAGGGAGTGGATGTAGAACTGCTGCACTCCTACAAGTACTTAGAGGTCCACATCAATGACAGGTTGGACTGGTCTCATAACACAGAGGACTTATATAAGAAAGAGCAGAGCAGACGCTTTCCTTTTAGGAGACTGCGCTCCTTTAATGTGAGTAGATAATCACACGTTATAGATGTGGGTATTCTTCACATCTTCTAGAGCTCTGTGATGGCCAGTGCAATTTTCTACACTGTCATGTGCTGGGCCGGTAAAATCACCAAATCAACAAGCTAATTACAAGGGTAGGCTTAGTTATGGGATGCAATCTGGACCCCCTGGAGGTTATAACAATAAAGAGAGTTACATCACCGAGTACCAATATAAAAAATTCTGCACATCCTCTCTTTGACACACTAACACTGAAAACTTTCAGGCAAAGAATTATTCATCAGAAGTGCATCAAGAAACGCTGCTGGGGCTCCCTTATACCAACAGCAGTATGCCTGCATAATGCCTCATTTGACTGTGACTGCCAATTCAGAAGTTTTTTCTTTTTAATAATCTTCCTTTTTGTCATTCTGGTGTGTGTTAAGACCATAGTGTGTGTCTGTGTGTGTGTGTGTGTGTGTATAGATATATATATTAAAAGCAAAAGTCAACCACAGAGACAAGTAACACAGTTTATAGCATTCATCGCAATGTATGCCCAGTGGTTTACGTGAGACAAACATCTAAAAGACATGCAACATGTATACAAGAACATAGCTGTCAGAAGGAAAGACCCAGGGTCACTGATTTACAGACATATAAGTTCCACCAGACGCACGTTTAACTGGGACACTGTGAAAGTAAAATTCAGGGCCAACACTATGTGCCAGAGAGCTAGCTGAATTATGGCTCTGTAATGAAAACACCATTAATAGACACTTGGACTTGAACCCAGCATATGCAGACTTAAAAAGAAGAACATCTAAATAATAAAAAAAAGACTTTATGACCAACACCTTCTGAACTCCCACCTTACTAATTCACCCCCAACCCCCTTACAACCTCCCCCTCCATCCCCACCCTTCTTCAGCCATATATTACCTTTGCTTCCTGTATGTCTAATCATTTTCCTCTGATAATGACACCTGGCAGGTTGTCGAAAGCTTAAGAATAAAAAACTATTTTAAGATACGTGACTCATTTTCTCCCTTTGTGGTTCTCTAGCTACAAATATGCAAACCGTATCACAGACCTACACTTCCATATATATGTATATACAGTATATGCAAGTGCATGGTGGGACAGCTTAAAAACTCAGATAAAAGTAGTTTGCTGCCAGAACACCAGAGGTCACTGTTGACGATATCATTTCTCTTCCTGTCTCTGCAGACCGCAAGACTGACAACCTTAACATCTCTGACATCACTTCCAGTTTCTGCCTACCTGGTCCTGCCAGAATTCCATATTTCCAGTAGCTTCACCATCTTGAGGCAGTCTATACTATAGACTTGCTTCTACATGTTTATCTACCTTTGTATTTATTTAATGAGGATTTGGAAAAAGCCAAAGTTCTATATTATATCTATGGTATGCACTGTTCAGCCAACCAGGTATGTTATACAGTAGTTTAGGCAGGATTGTGCATTTACAACCGAAGCCAAGAAGCACTTTTTTACTCAAAGAGTTGTTAACACTGGAACAAACTACCAGGACACATCAAGGCTTCTGCTTAAATTACAACCCTTAAGAACTATCTGGATGAGATCATTGGGACAGCTTAGCTACTATCTAAACAAAGGGCTTGATAAACTGAGTGTTCTCCTCTCATTTGACAAATTTCTTATGTACTTTTGTATTGTGAGGCATGCTTTAAAGTCTTGCCTTCTGCGGAAATAAAGAATTCTGCCACTGAGTTTGTCAATGTATACTTTACTGTCACTTAACAGGGTAAAAAGCGCTTGCATTTTAGGGGACTTGAGCTTTGCAATAGAGAGGTGAAAACGAATTCCCTATATCTATGGTAAAAGAATTGAATTTAAAAATCAACTTTTTTGTGGGGGATCATTGTTTTGTCTTCCAGTAATAACTAAACAATAATTATGCATTGTACTTTTCTTAATGGTTTGAATTAAATGATAAATGTCAACAGAGTGAAAAGTTCAATTAATTAGATATGCCATTCAAGCTGATGTGTGAAGAAGTATGTTACAAAATTATTTTTAGAATCTGTAGAATTGTGATGTGATAATTATTCAATTCACCTCCTTAAGTGTGTAAACAGGTAAGAGGTTAAACAATCCTAAAGCACTGCTTAAATGTGTTATGAATAAATAATATTTTTTGATTTTCAAATACTCATTGCTCTCTGTTATAGCCCTGTGATGGTCATATACTTTGTTGAAGGCCCTGCCATGCACCTGCTGCCTCCTTGAGGCCTTAAATGAATTAAATTGGTTTATTATACTTATGCTATGCTGTTTCATCTTGTGTAGATTGTCTTAATTCTAGATTTGTTTAATCAAATGGTGCAAAGTTATATTCTTATGGATAATTATAATATGACCTGGATATTTGGATTGATGATTATACTACAAGTACATTGTTATAAGCCAAGAAGCAATTTTAAAATATTTTCTTTAGTTTTGGATTCCATTCATCTATTCACAAGGCATGCAATTTTCAATCAAACCTGAACATTGGTTCACAATTCCTTTTTTATATAATTCTAGAAAATTTGCAATTCAATTATCGCATTATAGTTGAAGTGAAAGATTAATGAATGTCTTCTTGGAAGTTACAAAACAGGTTTGTACAAAAATCAGTTTCTGTCGATTGTGACATAATAGCCATGCAGAGAATGAGCCTTAAAATGAAGGAAAAGCAGCTAAAATTACAATTCATGGAAAATCATACCTTTCTGCTTTTAGGAAAAAAATGTAAAAGGTGCCTCAGAGGCATATTTGCAATAAACTCGGCACAGGAAAAAAGAAATAGGGTTACTTTGAACATTAATATACTGCAAGTGCTTCTCCTTAAGTACAAGGTATAATAATCAAAAGGTGTGATGACCTGACTGCCCTTGAAAGGCCATTAAAGAAAATAAAACGATGTTCGCAGTTTTGGAATAAAGTGTTGCCATTGTTGTAGCTCTCCATTTTAGTGCAAAGTTCTATACAGACCGGGAGACACTAAGTAGTTTTGAGTAACTCTGGATTCTGAACACATGAGAGTAGTGGCCTTTGAGGCAGGGGGACAGCTTAGGAGGAGTGTTACTGGATGGCTGACAAGCACTTCATCAAAAGTTTGTAGATAAATACCAGATCAGCAAACAATCGAATTTTTGAAATACTGAAAGTGCCATTTCTCTATTAACAACTAATAACAACAGTTGTAGGTGTATCTGCCTTTCTCCTTAACAAAGTAGTTGTGGGCTTCAAGAGCAGAAATGTGCTTGTCCCAAATTAAATGTCTGGACTTATAGGCGCACTAACTTCTCTTAAAAGGAATTAATTCTAAATGAAATGAACATTCCTTCACTGTCGCAAGAGACTTCTAAGACAATGCAGACTAGAAGTAAGACACACGCATTTAATGCCAATTACCACATGCTTCATTCTTCACAAAGGGAAAACTATCAACCTATTGTGCACACTCAGCTGCAATAGATAGATAGATAGATAGATAGATAGATAGATAGATAGATAGATAGATAGATAGATAGATAGATAGATAGATAGATAGATAGATAGATAGATAGATAGATAGATAGATAGATAGATAGATAGATAGATAGATAGATAGATAGATAGATAGATAGATACTTTATTAATCCCAAGGGGAAATTCACAACCCAAGCTTCCTTCCTTCGGTAATATTTTCTTTCATCATTTGTTAAATGAAGTTATCCTACAATGATATAAAGTCATTAACTTGGACACATCTCATCAACTGATCAGCTAATAAGATAATTCCAGTAAATTATACATCACCATATTTCTGAAATAACAAATTCACATTGAGTGAAAACAGAATTTTCATCATAAGAGAGCGACTCACAAATCTTGTAAGATGGAGAACAGGGAACTGGTTGAAAATCATTAAGATAACCTGAAAAAAAATAAACCACATCAAGAGTATGAAATTTCAGAAGTACAAGTTTGAGCTTTTCGACTGGATACAAGTATTGTTTTATTATCTGCCAAATATTATTTAGCTAATTTCTTCTCATATGGATTCGCTTCTAAGAAACAGTAACAGTAATAAAATGTTATGGAACTAGATGGTACTCAAAGATTTGAGTTTTTGCAGTTCTGGATTAGGTTGCATATTCTGCTTTTCCAAATTAATAACAAATGTTCATGTGTTTTCAAAATGGTCAAGTAAAATTTTGTTTGAAGTTTAAGCTGTAATTCTTAATCTAAACCTGTTACAAATAAATAAGTAATAATTATATGTGTAGAAAGGAAGGAAAACACATGCTCAAGTTATTGCTTCAAATGGGCACTCAGAAGTACACAGAATTCCTTAAGCACTGTACAGTTCAAAAGTGCGGAATGACACAAAAAAGGTCATGTTTTGATAGAAATTGAATTTTTTTAAAGGAACTATTAATTTGATTTTGAAAAAAGAGCCAACATGTTACTAGTTTGCTAATGGCTATTGTCATTTGAAAGTGACTGATTTATAATTTATTACTCACATATGACAGTAAAACCCCATCTTTAACAATTACTTAAGTGTCCTAATGGCACACTTTTGTAGCTTATCCTTAAATGCTAATTGGGTATTAGAGAAACCTTTGCAATTGTATTAGTACACATGAAAACTTTTTATTCTGTTAAATAAAAGTCTTTCCTTGGATTGCAGGGTATTGGTCTTCCTAAAGTTCAATTTTGGGTTAAAAAGTGGACAAAATAAAACAGTTTCCTCAAGAAACATGTCACTCTATTGTTGTTTTGCAAAATGAAGGTTATTCTATGAGGCAGTGTCCCAAGAAACTGAAGATTTCGTACAAATGTCTGGTGAAAAGAAGGCAAACTGGACCTATGCAGAACAGAAAAAAGAAGGGAAGGCCCAGATGGACTACGGCACAAGAGGATAAAAACATCAAAGCGTGTAGTTTCAGAAACAAGCATCTTACAGGTTCTCAGTTAGCTGCATTCATTAATGGTACATCTGCAACAGTGAAAATAAAAGGTTAAAATGAGTAAAGAAACACAGCCATTGGATGGCGAAATACAAGGTAATTCCAAGCTTTTGCCCATTTTAATCTTTTCATTTTACTTAAGTTCCAGATATGGCTTTTTGTTTGAAACTCTAAAGCCAGCATTCCAGAGTGATGGCATTAAAGAAATTGCATTAAATTCTATAATAGGATACCAAGACTAGAGAAGGGTCAGCAATGGCTTGTAATTGTTGTGTCTGGTTTCATCTTATTGAAAATACCCCCCCCCCCCCCCCCCCCCCCCCCCCCCCCCTAAAGATGCAACTTATAAAGGGAATTCTTGAACTCTTCTCCATTGTAATCATTGACTCAGGTGAAAACAAATACACATAATTCAACAAAGAGAGACTGAGGAAGTGAGAAAAAAAGAAAAAAGGAAAGCAAAAAGTTATTGGAGGGGATTGGAGGATTGTATTTGCATCATTGTAATCCTATCTTTCAAGATGCTTCTTGTGCTCCCTATAAACAGTTGTGTATTGAGCAGCAAAACAAGAACACGGGTGTTTCTTCAGCCCTTTCCTTGCCTCTTTGTGTTTTTCTGCACATGTACAGTAGAGGTCTGCAATCTGATGCAAGCATGATAGGCCCAGATGAAGCATCAGGTTTTGGTTTGGGTTCAGGCCCATTTGTAATTTTAAACATTGGGCTCACTTATAAAGGTTTTTTTTTTTTTAATTGTCCCCCCTCCCTTTTTTCATTTTCACTCTGCAATTTCGCATACCACTACCACCTAAACCCCCAATTCTTTCGCTCTTACTGCCGTGTTTAACCTGAGTGATAGCCAGCTATAGTACATCTTAGCATTGGACAAAATAAAGCGTAAACTTGCAAATGGAGATCCTCTCAAAGTGCCATATGACTCAGGAATGGCATCATAATAGAACAGTTATGACCTAGGTGTAACAAAGGAGAAACAACTCTCTGATTACATATAGTGTAAAGTGTGCTCTGCTGTTTTGAGGTTCAATAGCAGAAAAAACAGCACATCTTCTCTTCAGATGTCCATTTCGACATCATGCACTAGCAGTCAGAGGCAAACATCCATGTCACAATACTTTGTTGCACCTGTTAAGTCAGTAACAGCTCCTGTCAAAACAAATATTTATGATTTTATTGATCTAGCACAGGAAGTTACAGTATAAACTTGGGAGTTAGCCATGATCGACTTCTAGCTAAAAGTGTGCTATCGAATCTTATTACTATCTTTCATAAATCTAAGGAGATTGCAATGATGAAAAGACAAGATGTTGTCAGAGAGACATCAGAGATCATGTTTGATATTTCAGAATGACCACAGACATGTGGACCAACGATTACCGTAAGGTCTGTTACCTGATAATTACCTGCCACTATATCACACCAGAGTATAAGCTTAAAAGCAGAGTGCTTACTGCTGCAATATTCCCCCTCAATATACAGAGAGAGTTACAGTACATCAACAGTTCATACTCGGATTTGATCTCGGATTTGATCTCGGATTTGATGTTGTTGTTATGAACAAAGTTGTCTGGGTAACTGATCAAGGACCAAACATCATTTTGCACTCGCACCCTATCATCGCCTGGACTGCCAGGATCATGTATACAATATTATTCTCTTGCATACACAAGACGTCAACAAGCTTGTCCCAGAAATTGCAGAAACGTTGCTGGCAACGAAGGCCTTGGTGAAATACATGAAGCAAACAGGTCTAGTAAGCCAGCTGATAAAAAAAGTTAGGCAGATGTCAGACACCAGGTTTAGTACAGTTTCTCACCTTGCAGTCAATCAAGGCTGTGTATATTGAGCTTTGAAAAAAGCTTGAAAGCCGCGGGGAAACGAAAAGTAATTGTTAACATAGCCCCGGATGTCTTAGACTGCCTTTCGGAATTTCTACGCCCATTTTGGAAGGCTCAGAGGAAACTAAGAGGTGACTCGTACCTTATGAACAATCTGGTCATATTATGACAGGAGATACTTAAATGGCACTGTAAACCTGTGGGTACAGACAGTCCACATCAAGCAATAATCTGTGAAAGACATCTAGAATGGATAAATAAAAAGGTTAAAACAGAGCCAGAGCACAAAGTTTCTATATTCTAATGACTTCAATACTATGCACGATTCTTAATGCAGATAGGGAAGATAATCACCAAGAGGACAGAGGTCTGATATCCTGCTTCACATCAGGTTATGAACCACTTATTGAACCTGCAGCTAAGAGAAGAATGACTGTAGTGGCAGAGTTTGAGGAAAGGGTGAACAAAGATGATATTGAAGACTACACAAAGTATAATCACACCATGGAAAATAAGAAGGATGTATTGGGTTGGTGGAAAAGCCATAAAGCATCTTTCCCTTTGCTTGATAGACATGACTGCAATTTGTTAAGCATTCCTGCAAGTAGCAGCAACCACGAGCACAATTTTACTGCAGCAAGCAGACGATAGACCAGAAGAGAACGCCACTGAAACCATTAACGGTGAAGACAATCCTGTTCCTACACGACTCTTGTTAAATGAATTACTTCATTATGACTGTAAATAGTTCTGAGTTTACCCAACAACTTCATTCATTTGGAAGTCCAGCAAAAGTTCCCAGTTCACTACCAGCGGTAACCAGTAAGACAAATGGCTTATAATTATCCTTATCCAAATGAAACCGTGCAATTAAAACTAAAAGTACAAAGGAAAGACAAAAAACAAAATGTCACCCCCTCCAACTGAGTCTTACTGTACATTATCTGGTAGAATCCCTTTCAGTCAGCCTGCTGAGGTTCGCTCTTTTTTGTACTTGCAATTACCACAAAAAATGATTTCTATCACAAACAAATCCAACAGGAGTTTGCATGTTCTCCCCGTGTCTGGGTGGGTTTTCTCCGGGTGCTCCGGTTTCCTCCCACAGTCCAAAGACTTGCAGGTTAGGTGCATTGGCTATTCTAAGTTGTCCCTAGTGTGTGCTTGGTGTATGAGTGTGTGTGTCGGTGTGTGTGTGTGCCTTACGGTGGGCTGGCGCCCTGCCCAGGGTTTGTTTCCTGCCTTGTGCCCTGTGTTGTTTGGGATTGGCTCCAGCAGACCCCCGTGACCCTGTAGTTAGGACATAGCAGGTTGGATAATGGATGGATGGGACAAATCCAACATCTTTATGTCACCAGTGTGCCTTTGTCATAACTCTCCTCCTGACTGTAGACTGTAGACCAGGTCCTGTTTTTGTCTCTTTTTAGCTGTATCTAATATAACTGCCACGTTATTTCTACATATGTAAATTATACCTAATAATAATACCTAATTTTAAATTAAAAACAAAAGTGGGCTGAACTCAGCTTTGACCATAATTGTTTTCACATATTCAGGAAGTTTTCCTACCAATTCAAGTGTTTAAAGCCAGAAGGTCAAACAACATAGAAAATACAAGAAAAACATTTCAGGTATTCACAATTTTGAACAAGCAGGAATTGGACAATGCTGACCTTAATACCTTTGACCCTGTGATGCCATGTGCCACACACGTCCTGTTGACCCTACCTACACCAGCAATTACATAATAACTAGGCAAACAAAAGTTCAGCATTCTTCAAAAAAAACCCAAAATGGTGCCACTGGAGAATACAATTTATTCTTAAAATAATCAAAAATAAGTCAAAATTAAATATAAATGTTATAAGAGTTTCTTAGGTTTCAAAACTTTACTTTAAATGTACAGTTAAGGAAAAACCCAGAAAAATTAAACAGAGCAGCTGGTCATAACAATAGCCCAGCACCCTGTAATATAAATGTATACAAAATTCTGATTAGTTATGCAACTTTGTTAAATACTGTACCTAAGGTCATGTTAAACACAAATGTGATTAATTTTTCTCTGTCATTAGAGTTGCACTTCCAATGTTTGCCTGTAATCTTTTCTTTTTTATGTTTGCTAGAGAAAACCCATGTTGTTCAGTTACTACAATATTTGTTGAAGAATAATGAATCCTTTATAAGGAAAGACAAAAAGAATCCAGCTGTCAATCTGTCATTTAAATACCAGCTATGTAAACTTGGTAAGCTCTCAGAACATCAGAATGCACTTCCAGCAGACTTTACTCCAATATCATCATCTGCATAATTTAAAATTCCAAGCAGTTAATTCATCTATTTTAGCACAGTTAGAAACTGCATAGTAGTAGCAAAGGGATCAGAGCAGAAACCAGTGAGAATAAGTGATGAAAATGAAGTCAGCATAATGTTTGCTTATACTGTACACACTCTCTCTCTCTCTCTCTATATATATATATATATATATATATATATAGATAGATATATTGTCACACACACTATATATATATACATATATTGTCACACACATGCGAATGGGTGGCAACTAAAGGGTCTAAATGAGAGCAATTCCACGCCAGACCAGGGAGTGTCGGAGTGCGCTGACCTTTCTTCTCGCTTTCCTGCAGACCATTCAAGGGAAATTCCACCTGGCCCTGATGATGTAACATACGTTTCCGGCCGTTCTGATGATGTCACTTCCGGTCCCGAATCCATGGAAGAGAACCTCTTCCAGTTTCAGAACTTTTAATTATATCACTTCCGGGTATGAGCCTGTGAAGGAAGATCCTTTCAGATCCAGCCTCTGTTGACATCATATCCTGTTCTGGCCTTTAAAACCGCGATTTAACAAATTGATCAGTTCTGTTTTGGACTCCGTTCTGAGCACTTCAATGCTAGCGATTTACCCTTTTGCAGCCAGGGAATATTATATGGGTGGCTGCCCCAAACCTTTTTATGACTCTTGCGTCTGCTTTTTGTGACAATATATATATTTTTTTATATTTCCTTATAGTTTTATGTTTATAAAATGTGTATTTGCCTTTGTCTCAGATCCATGTTTTACTCAGACTAACCTGAATGCTCTGAATACTTTGATAAATACATCTGAGATTCAACAATGAAGACACATCATACTTGCAAATCATAGCACTCTGGTGTTTACAAGTGATGTTCTAATGCTGCAGTATTTCAGGAACTGAAGTATCACTGATTTTTAAAATAACATTGTCTGTTTTAACTACATTATAATGAGCTAATAAATGTATCTTAAAAAACATTGTCATCTTCATCACCATTTGGTTCAAGGAACCTTCATTTTGAAGTTCTTTGTCAAAGGTTCTTCACTTGATAGCCACATATAAGATTGTTTCATCCCTTTACAGAGCTCTTCTTAATGTTTGGGACAAAGACAATTTTTTTTCCTTGATTTACTCCTCTGCTCTACAGTTTAAAATTACAAATCAAACAATCTAGACGTGATTAAATTGTACATTGCAGACTTTCAGTTAAGGGTATGTGCATACGTTTTGGTCACACCATTTAAAAATTATAACACTTTTTTGATGTGATCCTCACATTTCAGGGCACCATAATGTTTGGGACACAGCAATGGCAGGTATATTAAAGCAGGCATACTTAGTATTTTGTTGCATATCACTTGCATGCAGTGACTGCTTGAAGTCACACATTACCAGGTGTGGAGGTCTTCTCTGGTAATGCTCTGACAAAGGTCTAATGCAGCTCCTGCTTCTTTCAGGGGCTTGTCCATTAAAAGTTTCTCTTCAGCATATGGAAGGAACGCGCAATTGGATTTAAATCGGATGACTGGCTTGACCATTCAAGAATTTTCCTTTTTCTAACTGGGATCATTATCTTGTAGCACTGTCCAATGAGTTTCGCGGCATTTACTGGAACTTGTGCAGATAAGATGTTTCTACACAGCTCAGAATTCATTGTGCCACTGCCAGTCAACAGTTACATCATCTATGAAGATAAGTGTGCAGGTACCTGTAGCAGGCATACATACCCAAGGCCATAACATACTCACCACCATGTTTAACAGATAATGTGGTATGCTTTGATTCTTGGACTTTTCCTTTTCATCTCCATACTCTGGTCTTGCTGTCACTCTGATACAGGTTCATCTTTGTCTTAACTGTCTATAAGACATTTTTCCAGAATTCTGCAGACTCTTTAAAGTGTTTTTTCACAAACTGTAATCTGACCATCATGTTTTTGCGGCGAACTAGTGGTTTGCATCTTGTAGTGTGGCCTTTGTACTTCTGTTCATCAAGACTTCTGTGAATAGTAGTCCTCTGACACATCCACATCTGACCTGTTGAATTCCCTGGATGGAGCTAAAATATTACAAAATAATGGTCTTATTAAAGAAAAGACAAAGAAAACTGCATGTGTAAAAAATGTGTTTAGCACACTCAGAACACCTTGTTTGAGATCAAAGGTCAGTTTCTGTGTCTGGCAGATTAACACTGAGCCCTTAGTGCAGCATACCTAGACAGCATAAGACTTGATAAGAACACATACACCACTTAGACTCGATGCTAGGCACTTTCAAAAAAGTAGGTCACCTCACCTCCACTCTAATTGATCTTATTTTCATTTACCAAAGCAAAATACTGTTTGAGTGATGTAATCGGGAATAAGCTACAAAGGCTGTATGGACTGCCTATGTCTAAGTTAATAAAGCATGTAAAGGACAACAGGTAGCGGGAAGGTGGACACTAAACTACACACTGGGCACCACTATAGTTCAGAGTCAAACAGGACCAGCAGGAGAGATCTAAAAAAATATCCAGTTTCAACAAATAAGTGCAGTTTATTTACAGGTGCAGGGATAAAAATAACAATTATCAGCCCTAGAAAATAATCCACAAAAATATTTACAAAAAATAAAAATCAAGTGTATTTGCAAAAAGTGCACCAAACCCCCCAAAAAAGAAATACCTTCACCAGACCTTTTCTATGACTAGGAGATATCTGTAATAAGCAAAAAGACAAATATACACAAAAATGGACACAAGCCGTCAGCAATTATTACACACTGAAATGCTCTGCAATGCTGCCACCTTGCACTCTCTAGTTGGTCTACAGGCAGAACCAAATGAAAAGAAAACCCCACAGGTAGGAAGCACCTCTTATACTGGGAGATGTTAATTTCAACCAATCCTACGTCACACTGCTCCCTTTCCCTTACTCCAATTGCAGCTGATACTGGCAAGTTCCACTTAAGTGCTATGCCACACTCCAGCAAGGCCTGTATTAAATTACATGGCAGCCTTGCTCACAAGTGCACCCAGAATATGCTTCAGCTGGCCAAGCTGACCATTTCTCCAGATTTACTATGGTATGTTGCTCTTTTGTAATTTTAACTTGGGATCCCCTTCTCTGAAATAATGCATGTATTAAACAAACACTGCATGCTTATTATTCTGCAGTGGCAGGTGGCTTTGAAGATACTCGTGTTTTGACCGGGCACTTGTGAAGTCAAGGGCAATAAGCAAAGGTAGGATTTTCAATATTGTACCCATTATAATTGCATGTTTATTATCCTCTTCATACAATGCCTGTCTTCTTACTAAATGATCATGATCTAGGAAATTGACGGAGCATTTCAGGACTTAAAATGACTTGACGTCAGTCTTGAAACTTTTTTAGTTGTCAAAAGGTGCTGTGCAGCATATTTTAAAGCACTTTTGTTTTTGCTGTTTTTTCATCTAAACAGATGCAATTTTTAAAGTATGAGGGAGAACTCTATTGGGAATGAAGCTGTCTGTAATTGCTGCATAACTGCATGGAGGCGGTGAAGCAGTAAAACAATAATTAATTGTCATTTTAACTAAAGTAGCAATTGCATACAGAGACAGAACACAAAAAGAGTAAAAGTAAAAAAAGGCCATTAGAAATCAGTTTATTCAACCTCAACCAGGAAGCATACCTAGATTCAGTGATTTTTATTCTAGAATTCTGAAACTCAGATTCAAAGAAGACCACTACATAATGTGATGCTAACCAAAAATGTAGAACCTTTTTACTATTTTGAAAGGACCTACTCTTGGAGCTGAGGCCCTGAAGACAATGCCCAGTGAGATGCTAAGGCAAGCTGAGATCTTTTTATAGTTGCCTATATAGACTACAGCTTTATTTGGTTCAGTATTGTACCTGGTTTAGTCAGAGTTTAATCTGTGACTGAAGATTGTTTTCTGTTTGCTTACCTTTTTGGTCTTGTAAACATTATTTTCTAAATATTATTGGTTTTGTTTTTGTTTCTTTTTTGGTGCATGACCTTAATTAATATCATTTTTGTTATTGGTGTTGTGTTTATTAGTAATGTTAGATTTTTGCTGCTCTGGGGCCTCATGTATAAACGTTGTGTACACACAAAAATGTTGCGTATGCCCGTTTCCACAGTCACTTCAAAATGTAAAAAAACTAAACTTAGCGTAAAGCCACACACGTTCTCATGCCAGCCTTACCCTGTGTGTACGCAAGTTTCCACTCGGTTTTGAAAACTGGTGGCACACAGCGTCAAAACAGTGCTATTGTTCCTGTGTGGTTTCCCATTCTTTTTTAGATTTACATCCCTGACGCGGCTTTATCAAATACACTAAAATTAAATGCATATCGTTTATAAATTTAAGGCATATGATTGTAATCAACCTATAACAATATAATGGGCCACGAAATGGCCAAACTATTCCAAATACCATAGCTGCTTTAGCATTGTTACTCTCAGTGCACCACTCAGAGTATTTTAACCCACCATATTGGAGTGTGGAATCACAGCTGCACAGCAGCTGATCAGGAAACTCTACGGCAGGCTTTGTCAAGAGCACAGAGGATTATCAGGATACAGCATCTACCCTGGAGAACATTTATAGCATACGCTGGCTCAGCCATGCGCACAGTCTATTTGAACTTTACCCATTCGGCAAACACTTCAGAGCCTTTCCTGCACGAACTTCAAAGTTCAGAAACCGTTTCATCCCAAGAGCTACAAACATACTCAATCAGTCCATCAAGTGCTCCTGGTAGAACTGTTTGTACTTAGAGTTACAATGACCTCACAGTAAACTTACGCTACAGTTGTAATATTGTACAACGTGAGCCACTTTATGAACCATTTGCACTATCTACACTATATGTACATGTATATTGTACTTATGCTTTCATATTGTATTTTTTTTATCGTATTATTATTATTATTGTTATTTTATTAATTTATAGGAAAATAAGTTTATGGAGGATTTGCATATTGCATCTCATTGTACCATACAATAACATTAAAGGAATTCAATTCAATTCAATTCAATAGAAGAGATTGCGTATTTACAGATGATGATGACTGTTTTCTAAGTAGATATAGATTTCCAACAACTATCTTCTTGGAGGTCTTGATATAATTTTTAAGATGAAATCCATTAAAACATGTACTGTATATTACATTATACAAATACATTTTAACTTCATTTAAATAATGTATATTGTTAATAATTAAATGTGAGGGCACACTTTTTTCTTTTCTCTTTACCCTAATACACTTCCGTATGACACTCAGACGGTGGTCTACGATTTGCCTATTCACTGTGACATTGGTATCAAACCACTTCTTTTTTATTTCGGGCACTGTGCGACTTTCTGAACTTGAACTTTCAAGTTTCTCTGCCACTCTGTATCACTCAATCAACTTCCTTTTGTTGTTTATACCACTGCTTAAGCCAGCAAATAGTTTTTCCTTGGCTCCACTTTGCATTCGCTGAAATTCTTTTTTTCATATGCTTTGCCATTGTCTTTTAACTAAACACTGAACTGGGAAGGTGATATTTATACTGATTTACATATTAAAATAAGGAAAATTCTAGGAGGGTGGGGCAGTAGGTGTTTGCACATGCGTTACTTTTCACGCTGACAGGGATTTAGAGCTGGCTTACGTATGGTTTTGTGCATCTGAGTTTTTTTGTGCCTACACACATTTCCACTTTTGTCTGTATGCCATGTTTTAGTGTGAGTTGTACACGCAGCCTTTATGCATGAGGCTCAAGCTCTTTAAGCTATGTTATGTGTAGTAAGTATGTTGAACCTAAAGAGACAAAGCCACCTGACACACTAGCTGAGAAACTGCCTGCCCCACTGGTATGTAAGACAAAGCAACAGACATAATGGCTGCTTCACCATTGCTTCTGCTTGCGATTCCATATTTTGAAATGTGATTCTTTCTTTGTTGGATTTATTAGCTTTGACCCTTACTTTCATTTCAAAGTACGGTTACTGATTTTGTGTTTTTGGATCTTTTTGCTTTTAGGGCTGGTAATTTAATTATTTTTGGTAATCCTTTCTTGAATCCTGTTTAATAAATATTTAAATATCAAGGGATTTTGTTCAGTTTTCTTAGGTCAGAGTTTTTTTTATAGATTCCCCCTCTATTCTTTTGACTTTAAAAGCTTCTGTTTGGGCCAAAAGCCTGCCTGTTGTGTTTGGGGCAAGGGTACCTTAGGCAGTGGGGCCTTTTTAAATAGACCTGTAGTCTTGCTTGAGGCCCATAAGACCAGGTCATGATTTTGTTTTTTGACTCAACTCTAATTTTTTTCATGGCCACAAAAATCATTAAGATATCATTTTGGGAGTTTCTGATGTCAAGCAGCACAGTGGTTGCATTCATTTTTCTTTTAATGTGTTTTTATGAAACCTTCTTTTTTGATATCTTTCTCCTGCAGTGCCATACTGCTTTTGTATAAATGATGCCACTTTGTTGTTCAGTTGCTAGGTTGTTGCTATGCTATTCCTAAATGAAGTAACAGATTTTTTTCATTAGAAAGAACAGTGAAAGTGCAAAAGTCAAAAACCAGGAAGGCAAATTTTGTTTTTGCCAATCTAAAACAAAACACAAGAATTGAACTTGAACAATGTAGCCAAATGAGCATTTCCCGTGTAATGTTTTTACTTTACTATGGGCGGCAGCACCAACAAGCCGACCCCTTGTGTGCGCCTTACCCACATCTGCCACTACTGTGCAATCGGCCATTACTCCCACATCTACTATATGGGTAGTGGCTACTTGGCACCCTGTACTGATCACTACCTGAGCCATTTCACTCTGCACCCCTCTTTTTTCTATGGTACGGGTGTCACTCACCTGTACCGCCTCATCAAGTTGGCTGGAGAGTCCTGTGCCATGTCACCTCAGCCACTTGTGCGCTGCCTTCAATGGCGTTTTGGCTGTCCTCTCTATCCTCTCGACTGCCTGCCTCAGCAAGCCTTGCCTTTTAAAGAGACTGTACAGGTTGGAGGGCAATCTCTAAATCCCATACAGCCAAAAGCAGGTTATCTGCTTCTGCCGAAAGTGGACTTGGGCTTCCTTTCCTTTTGGCTTTTTTGGGTGCCATCAAAAGCGTGTGCCTCCTGTGCCGGCTCCAATGGGTGTCCATTGGAGTGGTCTTTCGTCTGCCCCACTTGTAGCTATGCATTAAGGGGGTCCAACGCACACTTTCCTCTCTCTTACCGACTTCATGGAGGGCAGTCCAGCCCTCCACCACTCCGTTCTCCCTCTGAATAGTTCCGATGGAGAAGGAAGAGTCCAGGTGATCCTCCTCCAATGGTTGCCTTCCGGAGAATAGCAGGCTTGAGTCATCCTCAGCCGACTTCTCTGAGCTTACCCTGCCGTCGCTTCACAGATCAGCGTGTTTTGGCCATGGAGCCAGATCCACAGGCTTGCCTTCTATTAGGTAGGTGTACAGGACCGACAAACAACCTTCCCAAGGCAATCCTTCCCTGGGCCTGACACCTACCTCTAGGATCCCGTGATCCGGAACATGCCTGCTCTGGGCAGCCTCTTCTCCAGGTACGCCAATCAGGGTGCTGCTTGTGGCATTGGGCAACTGGACGCCTGCTGCTTTTAGGCTTCGTCTTGGGCTTCTTTTTCCCATCGGGCAGGAACGGTGCTTCTGTGGGCTTGCATGGCTTCGCACTCCACTGTGTTGCTGTGCTGTGTGTGCGCTCATGCTGCTGTGTCGGGACGATTACAATAATTATTCAATTCGGATATCCTGCCAACAGACAACCAGGAGTCCCTTCTGGGAGGCCAATTGTGATGCCCAAGTGCATGTACACCTGCAGGACACTAATTCTTGTCCACAAAGTAAACGCTTTATTTACATTTGCACTCCACAGCACAAGGTAAAGCAGAGTCCCTTATTTCAGCCAGTCCATCCACCTATACTCCTCCTTGCGATCTCTGTCCACTTCCTCCTGACTCAGCCATTGAGTGGTGGTGACTGGCTCCTTATAGGGCACCTGCAAGCATGCATGGCAGTAGCCACATGCCCCAGTAGGGTGGAACTTCCATGCTCATGACCCGAGGCCCCATTTGAGGCCAAGGGGGCTGCCCTTAGGGGCAGAAACAGTCTTGAAAATACTCTCCCCCTGGTCCTTCCTTGGTTGGGGTGTCAATACAAATTTCCATACTGGATCGGTTGAGACCAGGGTTAACAACGGCCTAATAGGGCGAAACATGTGTTGTATACCCTTTGTATTATTTGGCAGGTACTATATAGCATGTCTACAATCTTCTTCTCAGAGACCACACCTATTCATATACAGTATATATATATATATATCTATGTATGTATATATATATATATATATGTATATATATATATATATATATATATATATATATATATATATATATATATATATATATATATATAATGTATATAGTGGATACCATTGGGTGCTCCAAACACCCAACACAAACAGGCATGGACACAAGGTAAAAATCATGGGTAAGTCTTTGTGTCAAGTGTTTCCCAACACCATAGCCACAAGTAAAATTCAATAAAGACAATTAAGCAACTCTTTGTCTTCATCTCTCTCTCTTGGTCATTCTTCCACTGCCTTCTCCACTCCTCCTCACAAGCTTCATCCACCTCCCACCCAACTCTAGTTTGTCCATCTAAGGCAGGCAGCTCCTTTTATCTTCCATCCAGGCGTACTTCCAGTTTGCTGTACACATGGTCTAAAAGCACTTCCGAGTGAGACGGAAACCCCATGAAATAAGGCTCCCCAGTTGCTGCAGCACCCCTTGGTGGCACACACAGAACCCAACAGGGCTGAGACAAAGAACTCCATATCCCATGCTGCTCTGTGGAAATCCGAGGCACCATTACAACCCAAGGAGACTGCCATCTAGTGTTCTGGGGGAGATATTGCCCTGTGCACACTATCTCCCTTGGTCCTTCTATCTCATGAGCATCCCAGCCAGGTAAGGCTGCCAGCCATCCCTTACAGTATATATATATTTGTAGCAGGAAATCCACAAAGGGCAAAAATGAGTCAGGAATATTAAAATAGTTTTTTATTCTAAAGCTTTTGACAACCTACCAGGTATCATCATTAGAAGAAAATGATTAGACTTAGCAGGAAACAAAGGCAATATATAGTAAATGGGGTGGCCCGGAGTTTGGGGGGTTCGATTAATAAGGTGGGGTTCAGATTGTTGGTCAAAAAGACTTTTATTATTTAGATGTTCTTTTTAAGCCTGCATATGCTGGGTTCAAGTTCAAGTGTCTGTCATTTGCATTTTTATTTGATAGCCACGACTCAGATAGCTCTCTGGCACTCTTAGTATTAGTCCTGAATTTTACTTGTACTGTATATAAATATAGTGCACAGTCACAATATGCTTAGTTCTCTAAGGCTAGTTCAAGCACAGAAAAGCACACTTTCAAACATCTAGCAAATACAGAAACAAGATGGCTTAGAATTAACTGTGAGGGATCAAATGTGGACAGCTAAAACAGCAGTGTGTAAGTCCATATATCTCACTGTGTTAGTAAGTTTTCAAGTTAGATTACTTACATAGTGTTTTGTCATCTGTCCTTTTCAGATGGCACACAGCTCGACTCCTGCCTCACTTCAACTTGATGCTTCTGAGGATGACGCCTTTGAGTTCTTTTAACTGAAGAACCCAATCATCGAGCAGAACAAATGAAGAAGATGTCAGGTTTGCTGAGAGTTTTAAATAAAGCTCCAGATCAGCTTTGTCATGGATTGTACACTGAATTATTATACAATACAAAGTTAGTTTTAAATTATTGTTTGTATCATTAGTTTTTTTGGTGATGTTATTTTGTACTCTATGCTGCTACCTTTCTACAGTGCATTTCCAAGTAGTGAACACATGCCATTCTTGAAGCTAATTGTTTTTTTAATGGGCACTGTAAGATAAATGATCGATTGATTTTAATGCAGGTAAATCTGTAGTTTTAAGCAAAGGAATTAAAAACACTAACTATAATCCCATAATGTTTGGTGTGAAATCTGAAAGATGTAGGAATTGTAGTGGATTTGCCATTGTCCACAACCAAAGGGTAAATAGAAAAGTTTCAAAAGGCAAGTACAAAGTAATGTTACATTGTATAATGTGTCAAGTACATGTCATGTTATTCTTTAATTATGTCAAAAATTATATAAATCATACAGTATAATACAATAGTGAGCTCTAATGTGGAATATTACATACAGTTTGATCATTAACATTTCAAAAAAGCCACTAGAGGAAGAACAGAAAATAGCTACTCAACTAGACTCTGGGTTGTGAAATTTTAGGAAAGATTTAAAGAGCCGAACATTTTCATTTTAAGAAAATTCAGATTAAGCTATTGAAGTGATCAGGTTGTTGAAGATATGAAGACATACAGAAGGGAAGATGGGAGCTCAGATTTTTAAAAAATTCTTTAACAAGAATATTGGACATAGATTGATGCTCATTATAGCTAAATTGTGTATACTTATTAGAAATTATTTCTTCATTCAAAAAGTAATGTAGAAGACAGAACTTGTCATGTTTGTGGAGATTTATAAGATACTGTCACAAACTCCACAAAGAGCCATAGCAAGGTTTGGGGCAGGCACCCATATATTATTTTCCTGGCTGCAAATTGCAAATAAATGATAGCACTGATGTGCACAAACAGAACTGAGGAAATAGGGAAAAGGTGGAGGCTTTTAAATGTCAGGATAGGAAGTGACGTCAAAGGGGCCGGGATCGGAAAGGTCTTCATCCATAGGCTCGAGCCCGGATGTGACATCAAGGGAGCCAGAGCCGGCAAGGCCTTCCTCTATAGGAAGTGACGTCAACAGGGCCAGGTGGAACTTCCCATGAATGGTCTGCAGGGAAATGAAAAAAAGAGTCAGTGCACCACATCCCGGTCGGATTCGAAATTACCCTCACTCAAACCTTTTAGCTGCCTCTCATGCGCATGTGTGTGACAATACATTGTTTGAAATGTACTGTATGCTTTTTTATTGTTCTGATTTACTCCCCCTACTAGCCATGCTGTATATATGTTTGTACAACTTTTTATTTCCTCTTCTCCAGCTGCCTTACAGTGAAATATCCCCAAGAAAATTATTCTTAGGCAGCCATTTCTGTTAGAATCACAGACTTTTAGTCCATCCTGGTTATTTCAGTTCATGGTTGAGTATTTGCTGAGCTACAAGCACTGTGCCAAGTTTACTGATATGCCTTTATATATACACAATGACAAATGTACTATTATGTATTGTTACCAGTTGTTCATAGATTCCATATATTTGCTTTCTTTTGTTGGCAAATTGTTTGGAGTTTGTATTATTTTACATGCTGTCTTCCAATGTGCTGCACAGATTCTGATTATTATTTATTTATTTGCTTTGTATCATCAAATGTTTTATTCTTTTTGTATAGCTACAGTGGTTGCTATTTATATTCTTTGCCTTTTTTGCTCCAGGCAGATGACTCTGAAGTAGAGATCTACATGAATTTCCACAGGACTCACAGGACTTGACTCAATTCATTTGCAATGTGGGACTAAAATTTGAGAGCAGTGAGCCGATGCAGGCAATTATTTTATTTATGTGGTCAGGAGTGGCCAGTCCGAGTGTAGAACCTTTGAGAGAATTAGAATTTATCATCAATGCTATAATCAATACTCTTTCACTGTAAAAGTGCATACAAGACAGCATAGCTTGAGTGGATCTGTAATGCAGTGGTGTCTCATTTTTTTTTTAACAGAGATTTCCAATGCATTATTCCAAGCATTGTGGTGCATATGCATAGCAGCTGCTAAGACAGAAGCATGATAATGATTACTGCACGGAGGGTTCTTTTTTCCTTCATATCTGTATTAATATGGACAGGGTTAGTGATGTGTCCCACATCTTGCCTAGTGCATGGGTGAATAAACTTATTTTAAATACTTGTCTTAGTGGCACACACAACAAAGCAAGTATGTTTATCTATTAGGGTGGTAAAATTTGCTTTTGAAAGAAGAGGCCCTGGGGAGAATATAATCAAAACCTGACACGTGCCTTCATGTAAAATGAATTATTTATTTTTATTTTTCTAATCAAGCAATTCAATTAATTTAAATGTCTTAGTTTATTCTTTATAGTTCCTCAGTAAACTTTTTAAGAACTTGCAGAGTTGCAATTTCTCTTCCATAACAGAAAAAGGAAAAACATAGTCCTATCTGAATATTAATATTTTTTTTTTACCACACCAGACTTCTTGACATCTGAAGAAAAAATAAAGACAGCAACATGCATCATAACTTAGGAGAAGACATTGGTTTTTAGAATGATCAGTTTTAATGGAACATTTTGAAACATAATGAAACAAGCTTCACCAAATAGTCTGTCATTTCATTTCATTTCTTCTTTAACAGCAGCTTTGTGCTTTTTAGAGTGAACATGAGCTTTAAGTCACACATGCCAGCTCCAACTCAGAAACTGCTCCTGGTAGAAGTGCATTATGCAGCGGTTTTGTGAGAAACTTTGGCAGATTACATTACTCTGAAGTAATATTTGCTGAGATGAGATTTCTCTCTAGTCACTGATTATTCACTTCTATTATAGATCACCATTCATTGTGATTCTAAATAACAAGTGACTAGGTTTTTCCTTCCATATACTACTCCACTAATGTACATTGGGATTCCATACTTGTTATGTCCTACTCAAAAATATGGGTGTTGATTTCTTTTACCCTTTTATTATTTCACTTGTCATTAGATGTACGCTTTCAATTTTTGGGGCACCTTTTGTACTTATAATTTTGTGTTGAATAATAATGTGGCTCGGCTAGTCCTCCTAGCTGTCACCTGAGTCAAACTGGCATTTGTGCTTTTCTTTAAACAAACCAATCAGTGCACATGAGTTACACTGATCACAGGTTCAAAACATATACCCGTCATACATGGATTGCATAAATATGTATTTCTGTTGCCTAACAAATCTGCTCATGCCCTCCTCAGAAAAAATAAAAACCATGCCACATAAAGTCTTGCCATCTAGTTTCCCATTCATAAAATGTCTTGCAAATGTTATTGAGTGGTCTGATGTTCCTGGAGGCAAAAGGGAACACTTGCATTTGGTAGCAATTATTCTGAGTAAAAATTCAGGCTATATATATTGCAGACACCTTAAGTATTGAAGTGTTTCAACTAAAGCTCACTATCAACAGCAGAAAAAATCCACCTTAAGAAAAGGATAAGTGTCTGTGTGTCTCTATCATCCAACAGATGGCGCATCACAAACATTAACACTCTTTTTACAAATCCCATACCAAATGGCATATAACAGAGACATATGCATTGTTTGGTGCACTACAAACACTAACGCTGATGTCTGTGCTTTGCTACTTAAACTTCAACCTGTCTTAGATGAGTAGCATAGCTAGTATAGACTAAATGTATAATAAAATAGAAGAAATAGAATCATTTCTCGTTTAAAGTTAGACATTTCAGAAGTGGGTGGACAGAATCTCCACATTGCCTTATCAAACACACAATTTAATTGCATTTCCACTTTCTCCTGTCAGTTTTGTCTTTCTTCAATATTGCTGAGAAGCTCTCTCAGTTTGATTTCAGACTTGATCCAGGTGGCTCTTTATTTTTATGTGCATTCATAAAAGCAGTGATTTGAGGAATCCCTGAAGCCACTTTATCTTGCTGAATTTCAGGCAGCTCAATCTAATCCAGATAGACATGTCATATACCAATGGGTTTGAGCACTGCCTTGATTTCTTTCATATTGATACAATATATTTTTAATATATATAAATGATTTAGATAGGAATATAAGTAACAAGCTGGTTAAGTTTGCAGATGATACCAAGACAGGTGGATTGGCAGATAATTTGGAATCCGTTATATCATTACAGAAGGACTTGGATAACATACATGCTTGGGCAGATGAAATTTAATGTCAGTAAATGTAGAGTATTACACTTAGGAAGTAAAAATGTGAGGTTTGAATATATAATGGGCAGTTGGAAAATCGAGAGTACACCTTATGAGAAGGATTTAGTAGTCATAGTGGACTCTAAGCTATCGACTTCCCTACAGTGTTCAGAAGCCATTAAGAAGGCAAACAGAGCATTAGGTTATATAGCACGATGTGTGGACTACAAGTCCAAGGAATGTCATGCTCAAGCTTAATAACACACTGGTGAGGCCTCATCTTGAGTACTGTGTGCAGTTTTCGTCTCCAGGCTACAAAAAGGACATAGCAACACTAGAAAAGGTCATCCAGAAAAGAGCAACTAGGCTGATTCCAGGGCTACAGGGGATGAATTATGAGGAAAGATTAAAAGAGCTGAGCCTTTACAGTTTAAGAAAAAGAAGATTAAGAGGTGACATGATTAAAGTGTTTAAAATTATGAAGGGAATTAATACAGTGGATCGAGACTGTTATTTTAAAATGAGTTCATCAAGAACACAGGGACACAGTTGAAATCTTGTTAAGGGCAAATTTCGCACAAACATTAGGAAGTTTTTCTTTACACAAAGAACGATAGACACTTGGAATAAGCTACCAAGTAGTGTGGTAGTCAGTAAGACTTTAGGGACTTTCAAAACTCGACTTGCTGTTTTTATGGAAGAAATAAGTGGATAGGACTGGCGAGCTTTGTTGGGCTGAATGGCCTGTTCTCGTCTAGAGTGTTCTAATGTTCTAATAAAGTTTCACATTAGGATGCAGATGAGGAACCATATTGTTGGATCATCACTGTCTGCTCAACTCCAAGCATCTTTGGGACGGGTGACTTTCAGTTTTTTATACTCTACCCTAGACTCCAGACAACATATGAAGGAATTTAAGTGTTACTGAGAATGATCTGATAGCATCTTAGACCTAATCATCGCTTGGTACTTACAGACACATGTACAGGTCCTGTGATGATAAATTTCTTCAGTATCTTCAGTGGAGCAAAGTTAGGCTCTGCCACAGTGGAACCCTGTAATGGAATCACTCACAACAGTCAAAATCTGTGCTAATTATCTTCAAAGTGCAATGTTTGGGACATTGGAAGAAAATTGTTATATCTAGAATACATTAGCATATGGAAGGAACATGCCAGGTAAATACTGAAAATTGCTCAGCCCAGGAATTAAACTGGGCTTCCAGTATTTTGAAGTAGGAACACTATCAAAATATGTATAATGTAATTTAAAAAGTACATAAAAATGCAATTAGAGCGGCACAGCAGCGTATATGTTTGTACATACATTATGAGTAGCTATCTTCTCTATATTGGACAAGAGCCAAGACTCAAATGTCATCCCAGTCTTGGTTTGTATTGAGTTTGTGTTGTGTATCTAAATGGGTTTTCTTCAAGTGAATGTTAAACTGACTGGCAATTTCAAATTGACCCAGTATGAGTCCTCTGATTAACTAGCATCCCATCCTGGGTTGATTCCTCCCTTGCACCCAGTGTGTCCAGCACCTTTTAATACAATAAACATTCACCACTTAGAAACTTATGAACTATCTGAATTCGATTGTAATTTATGTTCAACTCCATTAATAATTCTTTCATTTCTACATTTTATTTATTTTTGTAAATATAATTTTCCTTGTATTATTTGTAACAAATGCTGAGCTGCACATTTGTATGCTGCTGTTGTTGCTACTTGGTTGAAAAAAATCAAATCTGTGTACTTAGGAAATAAAAAAAACGTATTGAATAATGAATTAGCTTTTTCTTCTGAGAAGTGTGTCATATAAGAATAAATTGAATGTTACTGCTTTTAAAATAGAGCCTGTCTGTAATTACTGTATATGTTAATCCACATTAGTCCTTTTGAGAAATATAAATTTAGTATTGATCTGACCCTTGTGTATACATTCATGTATAAGTAAGCTGATACCATCAGTCACACCACAGCACCTTTAAAATGTCTCCTCAAAAAGAAAATATATTGTCAAAAATACAATAAAATAGTACATAATATTTATTTTATTTTGTGCTTTTCAAGTACAGTTCCTATTGCAGCAACATGACAGAGTCTTATCTGCAATAAAAGTTATAGAAGGCTAGCACTGCAACAAAAGCTCTGGGATAATTCTTATCATTTTTAGGTGAAAAGCATGGCTGTGAAGAGGATTATAAAGAAATGTAGTCAATTCATTCGAGGACCAATGTAGTAAAGTCATTTAATATAGTACAAATCTAAAATAACATGGCTTTTTACTTGCTAAATACCAAAATCCTGGGCCTCAAATTATGAGTCTATCCATCAATTTATGTAACCTGCTTATCCTGGTCTGCATCAGGGGGCAGCAGTAACAAATTTCCTCTCTGGGATTGTAATCCATTGCAGAGAACACATAAACACGGCTCCAGTCACACACTCTCACATCAACTGGGCCAATTTAGAGATGTCTATCAATCTGCCAGCATGCCTTTGGAGTGTAGGAGGAAATCGAAGGTGCCAGAGAAAATCCAGAGAGACACAGGGGAACTCTAAAGTTCATTTTGATAGCAACTCAGCATTTACTTGAACAGGGATACAAATCCTCTGTTAAGCAACAAGGCAATCCTCTGTATTACTACGCAACCCACAAAATTACAAGGTTGAATTGTTTTTTGCTGTTTTTTCTATGTCTAAACCTAAGAATTTACCCCATGATTCTATATATAATATATATCTTATATATAAACGTCTATGTGTGGAAGTGTGTGTGTCTGTCTGGCCCAGAAGTGAAAGGTGGAGTCGGGGTAAGGGCTCCACCTCAGAGGAAACAGAAAACTAAACGTCTATGCGTGGAAGTGTGTATCTGTCTGTCTGTCCGGCCCAGAAGTGCGAGGCTACTACAGCATGAAGCTCAGAGTGCCGGCAAAGCGGCCCCAAGTTAACGAGTAGGAAGAAGAAAGCAATTCTGTTGCCAAAGTAAAACTTCCAAGAAAACTGAGAAGCTCTTATGCAAGCGAGACAATGCACATCAGCAAAACGGTATCCCATTTACTTTTCCTCCCACCACTAATACGCAAGCGAGGTGAGCACGTCGGCAAAATGAAACCTAGGAGAGAGATGCCCAGAGTAGTTCCTTTCAATTACCTGACATCTCTACATTTCTATTTTTTTTCTGACGATTTCAATAGTGTCTAGGACCCCGGGCTTTTTACAGCATGGACTTACACAGCTAGTATATATATATATAAATACATACTGTTAACTTTCTATTTTTGATTTTTTTTAATTTATTTAATTAGAAAATTGCAATTTAAATGTGACCTTTCAGAACAAGACAGAGTGTATCATAACCAAATAAGAATGCAGTACAAAACAATACTATGATACTACATTTGCCGGAAAGATTGACCAGGGCCTGTGCATTTTAAGGTCATATGAAGCATCATTAAATGTTATGGTCCTTAGTGGACACTCTAAAGCTGACACCCAAATAACTCCAAAGACAAGCTCAATGAAAAATATTTATTACAAAAATATCAAACAAAAGGGTACAGTGTAATGGGCAGAAAATCACCCACCTGCAGTGACTTTGGATCTTACTAAACACAAGGTCTCTAACATATGGGGTGCCTTCTGCACTTACCCATCAAGTCATCACCTTATGTCTGTTCCTGGTTACTGCTTCCTTTTCATTTTCACAATATCATACACATTAAAAACACATTAGCAGGTTTAGTTTCTCCCCAGTTTGCAGACTTTGGCCACTCTTGTCCAGCTGCTGTGACGGACAGCCGGGTCCCATGCCCGGCAGGGACGCCCCTTCTGCATCTGTTCCGGGGGAGCAACCATGGTCAGCTCAATACCTCCCCCAGGACGCTTGGTGGCAGCCTCCCTGGCGGACAGTGATCCCCCAACCTCTCGCATGCCTCCATGGAAGATGGAGTCCTCCACAGCCTGGTTGGGGGCTCGGATGGCCACTAGGGGAAGCTGCATGGAGTCAGCAGCCCAGCTGGACGTATCTTCAGCCCCACCCGGAAGGGCAATTAGGACCAGGCGGTCAAGCACCTGGAACGCTTCCAGGTGGGATATAAAAAGGGCCAGCCACCACCACTCGAGGAGCCAGAGTTGGAAGGAAGGAGACGAAGCTTGAGGAGGAGTGGCAGTTAAGGAAGAGAAGAGTGTATTGTTGGTGTGTTGAGTGCTTAAGGGACTGTGTATTGCCTGTGGGACACGGGGAAGACGTGCGCCCACGGGTGAAGATAAAATAAAAGTCTTGTGAGTTTATACGTGCCTCTGTGTCCATCTGTGTCGGGTCGGGCGCCTATATAGCACCTTTGTTACACTGGCGTAGTCGTCAGGATCCCAGTCCGTCCATTTGGACCGGAACCTGGATAAAATTTGTGTACAACACCCAGAGAGCACGTATAGCACAGTGCGGAGAGTGCACACAGCGCTGAGCGCACTCCCGAGGCAGAGAGTGTGCTCCATTAGAATACAGCGCTGAGAGCGCCCTTTGGACTAAAGCGCAAGGCACGCTCCTGACGAAAGCGCGACACCGAGGCTGCAGCGCGAGGTACGTGCCTGCAGGACTTGCTGGCGGACACGCACAGCACAGCACTGGGAGAGCGCGCTCACAGCTGCAAGCAAGCTCGTGCAGCACAGCGCAACTGAGGCCACCAAAGGACTCCTACAGACACCGTGCAATGGGGAAGAAGAAAGCCAGGCGGACACAGAAGCCAGCCGCCGCCATGCTAACCAGCCCCACGGGCTGCAGCTGGAGGTAGGTGACGGGCCCAAGGATGAAGGGCCGCGGGAAGGGTTTTCCGTGTTCGCATCAGTCTACCTCCTAGACGCCGAGGGACGAACCTGTAGGTGGCCAGATGAAATCTGTCCGTGGTGTGACGGCACAGAGAGCTCGGGAGAGAGCAAGGCTGGGCTGTGTCTTCCCTTCGGCTCGATTGATTAGCGGGAGGAGGAGAGCCCGGATGAGCTTCCTGATGTGGTGTCCCAGCTAGAAGAGCAGGAGCTTCTCTCTGAAGCAGGTAAAGGGGGAGAGGGCGTATGTCAGTTGCCTGCCGAAGAAAGGTCGCAGGCGGGGGCGACGGACCTTCTCCCAGAGCCTCTCGATAACCCGAATGGGCCTGTGGAGGTTCCGCAGGGCCTTGTTGGCTCACGGTCGGCGGGAGGGGACGAGGGGAGCCCAAGTCCACTGCCAACCGAAAGTATTAACTTTTCTTGTGCTGTATGGGAGTTGAAACTTGTTCTTCTTCCCCTGCAGTCCTTAGTTAAGGTTTTTCAGGTCCTGCAGGAGACGAAGGAGGACTTGGACAAGAGGAACGGCGCCCCAATGGCAACTGTTATTAAATGGCTAGAGACCCGGGGGGCATCGGCCTCCTGCCTGCAGGACAAAGCGGCACATGTAGGTGAAGCCTGGGCCGTAGAGGAAAGGGGGCGGAGCACAGCGGCTGCAGTTATGATCAGTGCTGCTTGCCAGGTCGCTCCGCCCACTACACAAGACGTTGCCGTGATGACAGACGGCATGGCAGAAGAGCGTGCGGAGAGGCAACTGGTGAATGTTGGCTGCCAAACGACTCCGCCCCAACTGCCTGCGCCTGTCTTATGGCCGTCTAAAGGGGTGCAGATGGCACAGGGTCTCCCTTCTTCCCATAAGGGGACCCAGACCGTCAGTGCACCCCAGAGAAAGAGGAGGACCCGGACAAAGAGGTCGTTAACTCCTAACAAGGTGCAGCATAAGCCCGTCGAGTTGACGGTACAGGAGGGCTACGCTGCAGAGGGGCGGAAACACCATGAGCCCTCCTCTGAGTGGGCGAAGGGGCAGGGGTTACCTGCCTGCTTCCACACTCGCAAGGGTCGGACTGGAGGGGGTCGGGTGTGCTTTAACTGCGGCTGCAGTGGCCATGTCAGGAGGTGTTGTCCAGAGAGGATGTCCGAGTGGCAGGGACGTCAGGGCAGCACCCTCAGACCTGTTAGTTATGTTTTTACGGGGCACAGCCGTGGAACCTAGGACGCCGACTCCCTGTCCTGGAGAGGACCAGCCCTCACAGGGCAGGCCGATGAGCCCCACAAGCCTCATCTGAGGGAGGGGCAATGTGGTGGACAGCCGGGTCCCATGCCCGGCAGGGACGCCCCTTCTGCATCTGTTCCGGGGGAGCAACCATGGTCAGCTCAATACCTCCCCCGGGACACTTGGTGGCAGCCTCCCTGGCGGACAGTGATCCCCCAACCTCTCGCATGCCTCCATGGAAGATGGAGTCCTCCACAGCCTGGTTGGGGGCTCGGATGGCCACTAGGGGAAGCTGCATGGAGTCAGCAGCCCAGCTGGACGTATCTTCAGCCCCACCCGGAAGGGCAATTAGGACCAGGCGGTCAAGCACCTGGAACGCTTCCAGGTGGGATATAAAAAGGGCCAGCCACCACCACTCGAGGAGCCAGAGTTGGAAGGAAGGAGACGAAGCTTGAGGAGGAGTGGCAGTTAAGGAAGAGAAGAGTGTATTGTTGGTGTGTTGAGTGCTTAAGGGACTGTGTATTGCCTGTGGGACACGGGGAAGACGTGCGCCCACGGGTGAAGATAAAATAAAAGTCTTGTGTGTTTATACGTGCCTATGTGTCCATCTGTGTTGGGTCGGGTGCCTATATAGCGCCTTTGTTACACTGCCAATAAACTTTACCTGTTTTTCAGCAGAGATACGACCAACTAAGTAATCATTTGAGGTACAGTTGGTAGTGCTTCTTTGTCAAACAGCCATACCAAAACTTTGTGAGTTGTCAACAACAACATTCTGCTCAGGTATTTAAAGTGTACAGAAAAATGTTACTTTCAAAAAAGATTTCTCACTACTTTGCAAAGTGATAAGTGATGAGTTGTAATCCATATAAGGCATTTCCAATAAAGGTATGGTTGATCAGTACATTTCAGTGTTAGGCTTTAGAATTATTATATGCAATAAGTGCAAAGAAACCCAGTAAGTAGCTCATTATAACTGACATGCATGATGCAGACACTGGAGACACATTTTAATTCCAGGTGGAAGAGTAATTCTGCTAAACGTCGTACAGATACAATCCATAAATGAAATTAACTTTAATGGGGATCATTGAAGGTCATCTTGTTTTGAATATTGATAAAGTGGTCCTCATAAGTTTTATACTAATGGTTACTTTGATTTTTACCGATTTAAATATTTTGCTGCCATTTTATAGTTACCTCATTTAGAGTCATCTTGCTACTCCCCTGGAACCTGGGGCCCCCTAGTGAGCTGTAGTTCCCCCATTGAGAACCACTGTTCTAGACGATTCCTGGGGCCAACTTAGTAGAATTCTCTCTTGCAGTCCCAGGTATCTCTTTACTCCTTTCTATACCAAAGGGAAGCATGGATTCATGTGTTGGTTGAACATTAGAAACATGTAGGCAAGAGCAGGCCATTCAGCTTAACAAACTTGCCATTCCTATACACTTAGTTCATCCAAAATAACATCAAGTCTAGTTTTGAAGGTCCCTAAAGTCCAACTGTCTATCACACGACTTAGTAACTTATTACATGTGTCTATGGTTCTCTGTGTGAAGAAAAATGTCCTTATGTTTGTGCAAAATTTACCATTAACAAGTTTATTGTTGAACTCATTTTAAAGTAACAGTCTCGATCCACTGTATTAGATCCCTTTATATCATTAAACACTTCAATCATGTTACCCCTTTATCTCTTTTTCCTTAAACTGAAGAGGCTCATCTCTTTTAATCTTTCCTCATAACTCATTACCTGCAGTCCTGTAATCAGCCTAGCCACTCTTCTTTGGACTTATTCTAGTGCTTCTTTGTTTTTGTGTAGCCTAGAGAACAAAGCTACAAACAGTATTCCAGATGAGGCCTTGCCAGTGTGTTATAAAGCTTGAGCATAACCTCCTTGGATTTGTACTCTACGCATTGTGCTACAGTATATAATCAAACATTCTGTTAGCATGCTTAATGGCTTCTGAACAATGTCTGGAAGCTGATAATGATGAGTCAACTATAACTCCTAAATCCTTCTCAGATGGTGTACTTTCAAATTTCAGATCTTCCACTATGTTTTCAAACGTAACATTTTTACTTCGGTGTGTAATACTTCATATTTACTTACATTAATTTTCATCTGCCACAAATCTGCCCAAGCCTGTATGCTGTCCAAGTCCCTCTGTAATGATTTTCTGATTGTAAATTATCTGCCAATCCACCTAGACTGATATCATCTGTAAACTTAACCAGCTTGCGATTTACTATTTAAGGAGCTTTCACTACTCTCCCTTAAGCACGCAAGGATATAAATTGTCTGGTCCTGGTGATTTGCCTATTTAATCTAAGCAGTACTTACCCTTGTACAATTTCCAATCAATTCTTCCTTTTTAGCTCCTGTTACTGCTAAGAGGTTATCCTCTTCCTCACCAGTGAAAATTTCACAAAATACTAGTTTAGAACATCTCTTATTTCATTGTCTGTATTTTTTAATTCCACTTTACGATTCCTACTTGATCGTTCTTTTACTACTAAAATACTGAAAGATTCTCTTTGGATGATTTTTCGCTCTATCTGCCATATTCCTTTCTAACTGCCTTTTAGCTTCCCTAATATTCTTAATGCTCTCACACACCCTATGATTCACTTAGGAGTTATTAGTCTTATATGCCTTATACAGCCGTCTTTTCTTTTGTGGTTTCTTTTATTATTAACTTATTGTGGATTTTTTTTTCTTACTAATTCCTAGTTTTGAGACATGCCTGTCCTGCATTATATGTAAAACATTTTTAAACCTGGTCCACTGCTCCTCGACTGTTTCCACATTTAAAAACTTATCTCAGTCTGTTCTCCTTAGACTTTGCCACATCTGCTCAAAATTTGCCCAACCAATGTTAAACTTAATTTAACATTGGTCTTCGCATTTGTTCTAAAATACTGTCACTTGACCCTAGTGGTATAATCACCTCTAAATTCTCAATTCTATCCTGATTATTACAAAATACTAAATCTATACAGGCTTCTCCCCACCTTGGTACTTTAAATTACTGTTTAAAAAAACAGTCACCGATTAAGTCAAAAATTCCTACTCTTACACTCGACTAATTGCAAGGTTATGCTAGTTAATATTTGGGATGTTAAAATCCCCCATGACTATAATATCCCCCTGTAAACGTTTCTTTTCAATATTACTAAAAAGATATGCATTGAAATTACTGTCTGCAATGGGTGTTCTGTAATATATTCCTAAGAAAAGACCTGTATCTCTAAAGCTTTTCAGCTTAATCCAGATGTCCTCACTAAGATGCAATAAGGAGATTGTGGGTTTGCTTCCTGAGTCCTCCCAGCGTGAAGAGTGCTTTGACTAGTGAGAAAAGCGCTTGTAAGAGCCAATCTTAGAAAGTTAATGTTTGATGTTAAATTCATATGTCTGTAGAATATCAGCTTCTTATAGCTACCTAGAATATGGTATAGCCTTTACCCCCTGTAAATTAACATGAGATAGAACTTCCTTAGCTATATCTGTAGAACAAAGTGTTAATTAAACCAATGTCCTACTGCTAGCATGGACTGTTAGATATGATTGCAAATAGAATAGGAGATGGCATACAGTTTTTTGACTGTGCTTATGTGTTTAATACGACTGTATGACCAAACTTATAGAAATGAAACAAGATATATAAGCCTTAAACAGAACTTTTCTTAAAGAATAACTTTTCAAGCATCTTTAATAGGCCTACCAACTTTTTTTCTGTTTTTGTGCGAACTGTTTTGCCTTGAAATTTTACTAAAACTTTTAAAACGAAAATATTTTGTCTGTGAAATAATTTGTATATGCGTCACACTGGTGCTTTGCTAATTTTGGATAAACACAGCTACAGTGATATATAAATGTAAAGAAAGTAACATAAGAAATGGCTCATCATCCAACTGCATTTGAAGACATGCATTTACGGGTAAATTGTTTTACTAAACATCAACCCCTCTCTTCCTTTCTGTTCTGTCTGTCCTTCCTAAAAATGTCTAACCATTTATGTTATACTCATCCCCATATCAGTTACTTAGCCAGGTTTCTGTGATTGCTATAATATCACAATTATGCTCAACTACATACAAGTCCAACTCACTTGTTTTTTATTTTGATACTTTTAGCATTAAGGCAAGCTATTTTAGTGTGGTACCTTTTTAAATTTTGCATTTAAAATTTGGTTTTGAATTTACGCTACTATGCATTTTTGTTTCTACACTATTTTTGTCCCTTTATGTACTATTGTATATCTGGCTTGTCCTTAACTCTCTGCCCCCCCTCCCCCCCATTGCCTAGTTTAAACAAACCTCATCTAAACAACTCGCACGTCCTACCTGGAGTTGGTGTCACCTCTCACTGTCCATCATTCACATTTATATCCCATTACTAGTTAACTCCCAGGCATATATATTATGGGATAGCTCCTAACGACATCCTTTTGTTGCTGGTAATGTTACCACTGCCATTATGCTTATCACAAAGACATCAAACAGCCAAACTCCTATACAGCACAAGAGGACATTTCTTATAGGTCTCTAATCACAATACTAATACAGTTTACAGTATATACATGAAGAATAAATGTATTACAATAAAATTCCTTTCACTATCAAACTTAGTCCAGCTATGATTTATTGGGGCCTTAGGATGGAATAAACCCTGAATGGGACACCAGTCTATTGCAAAGAACATGCACATGTCCACACAAACTTATGCAGGGACAATTTAGAGTTGCCTATAAGCCTACAATCTCGATGTTCATATATTCACACAGAAATAAATAACTTGATTAACAAGAAATGATGAGTACCATGTATCATCTCTTTATTAAATATGTTCGATAATGGGTAGACATAATTCCAATAATTCATCTGTTTAGTGACAAATGGTATTAATAGTTGACAAGTAAACTGAAAACAGTAACCTTACTTTTACTGACATACACATAGTACTAGGGTTTTTTACCATGTTAATCAATCTTGCCTGAAGAAGGGGCCTGAGTTGCCTAGAAAGCTTGCATATTTTAATCTTTCTAGTTAGCCAATAAAAGGTGCCATTTTGCTTAACTTCTCACTACTGACATCCACACAATGAATGCACAAGGTAGAATTCAAATTTCCAGTACACAATCAGTGTCAAGAAGCTATTTAACAGCCCCTGCCCATAGAGCTTGCCATTCTGCAAATCAGGCAACATGCAAATGTTTATACTGAAGAAATGATATAAGATAAAGCATATATATAGAGTCCAGCAGTAAATCTTATTAATTGTTGAGAATATTCTAGTTTATAACTACAGATTACGCACAGAAAAAATTAAATCAACCAGATATAAATATTTTTATCATAAAAATAAATGTTTAATTTAAAACTAGTAATTACGACTGTTGGGATCTTTGAAGCCTCCTCCCTCAACAAACTGAAGTGACAGCCTTAAGCCTGGACTCTACAACACTTTGTTATTCTTTTACACTTGTTTGCATTCTTGTTTGATTTGTAAAGTACCTTGTGAAGGTGGATTCTGTACAAAAGATTGATGGGTAAACAAAATGGGTGTTTAATGTAATGTTGAGTCTATACTTTAAACCCATCCCTTCACTTTTGCATTTCAAATGATGTTTACTCTCCTTTTTCTACATGTAATTACTTTGCTGTCATGTTCTATTCTGACATCTTTTCTCTCAAGGAAATGTCCTGGAGCACCTGTAGCCATCAGTTCAGTTCACCACTTTCTGCTAAGAGTTGCTGTTGTGGTGTTGTTTTTAAAAATATTTTATGGTAATGATCATCCACCAGTTGTAATAGCAATGATGTCTTTGGGTTAATATTTCTTTGGGGACATTATACAGAAAATATTCTCTGTGTTTAATTCACGACCTTAACATGTTCATTTGAGGATTGTTTTTAACTGTAACTTTAACTTTGCACTTTATTGCCAGGCAGTATGGTTGCTTTGGAATTTCTGTTGGTGTTACATCCATACACATAACAAGGTAAATATCCATCCATCCATTTTCCAACCCGCTGAATCCAAACACAGGGTCACGGGGGTCTGCTGGAGCCAATCCCAGCCAACACAGGGCACAAGGCAGGAACCAATCCTGGGCAGGGTGCCAACCCACCGCAGACAAGGTAAATACAATTCAGAAATACAATACACAATACATGACACCATCACAACATTATATACAGTGGTAATGGAATATATACTGCACAATAACACAAATATATAAAACAATATAGTGAAGTAGAATTGCAGTCCTGCTCAATAATATATAAAGTAAGTGGAGTGAGTTTATAAATCACAAAAAGACGGCAACTGTGTTTACCCATAGCGACTGCAGTAGGAAAGAAGCTGTTTATATGTTGTGGCGGAAGGCTGGGGTTCCTACCCAGCTGGGATGCCTGGAAGAACCGGGATAGGGCCAATACAATACAATACAATACAATACAGTTTATTTTTGTACAGCCCAAAATCACACAGGAAGTGCCGCAATGGGCTTTAACAGGCCCTGCCTCTTGACAGCCCCCCAGCCATGACTCTCTAAGAAGACAAGGAAAAACTCCCAAAAAAACTCAGTAGGGAAAAAATGGAAGAAACCTCGGGAAAGGCAGTTCAAAGAGAGACCCCTTTCCAGGTAGGTTGGGTGTGTAGTGGGTGTCAAAAGAAGGGGGTCAATACAATACAATGCAGTACACAGAACAGAAGAAATCCTCAATACAGTATAAAATAAAAAGTTTTTTTTTTTTTTTTTTTTTTAGAAGTAAAAAAAAATAAAAATTTTAGAAGTACGGAGCAGAATTTAACAGTAGATGATATCATATAATAAGATTTGGATATTTTTAGAGTCCTGGAGACCTCATCCATCAAGCTGCCTCCCCCATTTGGCCATTCCATGGCTGAAACAGTGCTGGGCCAGCCAATCCGATGAAAGGACCCATCTTTCCCACAATTCCTGCGATCCTCCATCAGGGATGACTTTGCCTTAGACAGGCAAAACATACTTGGCAGGTGGGCCATGGCACCAAGTGCCACATTTGAGTATCGAGAAGAGAAACAGAAAAGGTGAGGGTTAGTATCCAATTATAACTCTCATGTTACTTATGTTTTAGTGCTAATGACTAACAACAGAGATGCAGTCTGTACAGTTAATCAGCAGCTCTAGTCAGGATATGCTAAACTGAACTAGTGAGTCTTCAGCCGGGATTTAAAAGCTGAGACCGAAGGGGCATCTCTTATAGTAGCAGGCAGACCATTCCACAGTTTAGGGGCCCTGTAACTAAAAGCTCGACCTCCCATTGTTATTTAATTAATCCTAGGAACCATAAGGAGACCGGCATCTTGAGATCTTAATGTGCGCTCTGGTTTGTAAGTCATGATAAGTTCAGACAAGTAAGCCAGACCTTGGCCATTTAATGCTTTATATGTTAAAAGGAGGATTTTGAAATCTGCCCTAAACTTAACCGGGAGCCAGTGTAAGGATTTAAGAACTGGAGTTATGTGTTCGTATTTTCTTGTTCTTGTAATAATTCTTGCAGCCACATTTTAGATTAACTGGAGGCTGTATAAAGAACAGTTTGAACAAGAGAGCAGTCGACCTGGTCTGCATGGGGGCCACAGGATCAGAGCTTGGAAGCTCATCCCTGTTGGTGCCTGTGGCCACTGCCAGGGGGTGCCCAGATGTTTATGGAACCCTGGATGGCAGCACTTCCGCCACACTTGGAAGTGTTGCCGGAAAGAATTCCAGGGACACCCGGAGTGCTTCTGGGTGCTCATGCGGCACTTCCGCCACACCAGGAAGATCGTCACAGAGCACCTGGAGCACATTCGGGTTGTTATAAAAGAGGCCGCCTCCCTCCAGTAGACGTGTCGGGAGGAAGAAGACAGAGCTTGGGAGGAGAGGAGTAAAGGCGGCTGAAGTATTGAGAGATTGAAGAGACTGGTTGATTTAGTCATTGTGGTGCTGTTTATTATATAAAATAATAAACCTGTGTGTTTTGGGACATTCTGTTTCTGTCTGTCTGTGCCTAAGGGCTGTCTTTCCACAATGTCTACTAGTTAGTTGTTGCCTTTAGTGGCTTGTAATTCTTCCTCAATGGTAATACCTGAAAGAGATGGTCGCCCAGGTGAGTGTATTGTTTAAATGTATTTCTGACACGTTTATTGATTAGTGATGAATGATTCGTGAACGATTCATTCTTTTGCAATGACTCGTTTCAGTGAATCATATGAACCGATTTGTGACCAAATCAGTGGAGCTCAATAGGACTGGTGCTAAAGTGCATGTGTGTTCTGTGTAACATTGTCATCGTCTTCTGTTTTGCTACCGATGCCCGCTGGAGGATGTATAAAGCAAATGTGCAAGAACCAGCTGACTCATTTGATTCATGAACACTCACTACCAAAGAATCAGTGTAACGATTCTCATTTATTTGATTCATGAACGAGTCACTGCCCAAGAATCTGTCTAATGATTCTTCCTCATTTGAATTGTGACATTGCCTCGTGAATCTGTAATGTAACATCTTATTCTAATTATATATCTTAAATGTGTTATCATACTGTATGTGTGGAAATGGCAATGGCATATGAATTAATTAATCATATATTTATAAATAAATATAAATTATCAAGCAGTAGTATTAATTATATATTTATATACACGCATACATACATATAAGAAACTAATGTACAAATTACACCCCCTACCTTGGAACTACAGTATAAACTATCCCTAAAAATGAATCAAATGAATGAAAAGAATGGATTCACTTAAACGGGTTAATTGAAAGACTCGATTCAGTAATTTGAATCAAAATGACCATCAAATTTTCTGGCCCTTGATGTACACAGGACCTCAGTGGAGTCCAGTTTTAGGCCTACAGTCTTTTCTGCTGTCTGAAAAACATATTGCAGTTTATGTTTCGAGTGAGTAAATGCATTACCATACCAGACTGTTACAGAGAAATGTGAGGACACTTTTAAAGATGGCTCTATAAAACTGTACCAGCACTGATTGGGACAGGTTCAAATTTTTAAGCTGATTGGGAAAAACATAAGCTTGTGAGCATTTTTTGATATGAGCAGTTGTGTTTTTTCCTACTGTTTTCCACTAGATCTTTAAGATCTACAGTATGCTTTTGCTTGGGCAAATACATTTTATTCCTTATTCTTTTACTTTGTATCTACCTATCTAATGTCAAACATGCAAAGTTTGTGTATGTCTTACAATGCCCAGTGTGAACAGTAGTACATGGTAGAAGGACTGGCGAGTTGCACAGCCACAAATCCGCTGTACCACTGAAAGACGTCTGATGTCACCTCAAGCCCTGCCTTTAATGGTCTCTTACCTTTAAACCTACCTGAAGAGCAATACATGGCCGTCTTTTGTGGACCACCACGCACAAGTGTTGTCCCAGCTTGTGTTTTAATTTCTTCTATACAACATCATTATTGAATGATGTAGACTGTGGTACCTCAAGCCTTTTCACGTCATCTTTTAATATTTTATTACTGTATCTATCACTTTGATACTTACTGAACAGAATTTTTTTTTGCTATCCTGTTTCTGTTTTATTCTCCATGTACTCCTATGTACATTTAACTAATATTTTTGAATTTGAATTTGGTAGAATTGAGTTATTGCCAGGTATTTATCACATATTTGAATATTTCTGTTTTTTTACATAATTAGAGGGAACAAAGGGACTACTGTGTTTTGGATCCTCAGGAAGTCATGATCCTGTGTGTTCTCTGAACAGTTCAGATTCAGACTCTATTATTTTTAGAAACATTACTATCTCTGCTGGAATCCTGAATCTCCAAAATATTAAATTCAGCTTTGCACATAGATAATATTCTTCTCCACGTAAATAAGTTATTATGTTCTTTGCAGCAGACCCTTAATGCCACTTGTGTCAGACTGGGGAAGTAGCCATTTTTCTTCAAATGTTTTGGGAATTCCTGATCATAGCTACTTTTTGGTTCAAGGTCACCTCTTTTCTGTCTCTCATTCTTGTTATTAATATTCCTCTCTTGCCTTATTTTCTTCACTTGATCTTTCTTCTCTCTTGCTGAATCTTTTTCAACAGAGGTTATCCTCCCTTGGCTCTTTTGCTGCTAAATCTATTTTAATAACCTGTTGGAAATCTACAGAGTCTCTATCAGTTTCAGCCTGGAGCACCTCTTTTCTTATTTCAACCCCAATGTAACTATCAGCAGCGAGGACTAATGGGTCATCCAGGTTTATTATTAGCAAGTGGCAGCACTAAGTGAAAATCATTCAGAACTGGGTTTCTTGTGGCAGATCAAGAGACTACATCTAGGGTGCTGGGACCAGTTAGCTTGGCTGCCTTTCTAGCTTGTCAGCTCATGTTTCTTTAGTCATATACAAGAGATGTGTTAGATTGAAGGGCTGGAGAATGGGGAGTGGAGTTAGTGCTGAGGGAGTGTAGCTATTTCATTATAGAATTTATTTATGCACATGCTTTCTCTGCATTTGGTTAATTTTTTGGGTAAATAATTGATCTCAAAAAAAATAAAAAAGTTCAGGATCAGCTACCCTGGAAGAAGAACCTTGGTCCTGACTTAGACCTGTCTATCACCTTCTAGTTATACCCAAAAGGGGACAGAACTTGCCAGAAAGCTCATCTGGAATGTCTCCACTCAGTTGACTCATTTATCTATAGAGACCTGAGTCATCAAAGACTGCACCAGTGTTACCCTGAGACACTTGTTGTGCCATTTTCATGACATGAAATAGGGCTTCAAAAATGGAACCCCAGATCTTCTTTGATTTCTCTTTGGTTTTCTTGCACCTTCATTTTTTCATTCTTATGAGAGTTCATTCCTCAAAATTCAGATTAATTTCTTCAAAATAAGAATGAAGATCCAATAGGCATGTAATCACAGCCCTTCCTTTGGGCTTTTTTTAATTTATTTTTTAATCAGTCCTTCAGCCATTTCAGTAAATTCCCTGCGGTTATTAATTTTATACTATTTTTACCAGCTGGCTTGTACTTAAAATCATCAAAATATAATATCCTTCTTAATTCAATGGATGTTTTCAAAATGCACACACATTTTATAATCAAATGCTAACAAAAATAGACTTTTGATGATAATTTAATTACTGCAACAACTTTAGTTTAAAATGTAAAACATAACCTGCCTACACGACTCTCTAATGTATACAAGCAGCCTACTGCCCCTTCCTATTTCCAGTTCTTTCATAAAAGCATCACACCTCATGTTTTCAAAAGTAGCAGCTGGTGTGGTGAATCAGAAAAGCAAAATTCAAGGAAATCAGGAAAGTCCTAATGAAAGTTTGCAAGTGAATTTCTTCATGTAAGCCATTATTTTTTTACTTGAGGATATAACAGAGCTGAAGCTTTACTAATGGTCTCACAGAAATTAAGTCTGCATTTTTAATCAGTGGCAGTATTTTTTCAAGGCAGATCTGTTTTCTGTGCCAAAATGTAATGAGTTTAAAAATAAGATTTACAAAAGAGCTTTGTTTCCCTCCAGGTACAAGATATTGTAATCTGAGACACCATTTACCTGGGTGTACACATGACCTATTGACATTGTGTTTAAACAGCCATAAAGGACATAACAATTGCTAGAAAATAGGGATTTTATGAAAAAAATCAATAATTTAACAGTAATAAAGATGTAAAAAATAATTGCTTTGTAAATATTACAAACCAGCAAAGCTATGAATGTCTTCTGACTCTCTTAAGAACTACAAAGCCAAGCTTGGCTACATTATAAGTGAAAATGTGTAGTAACTTTCTTTATGCAGTTATAGGACAATATATCTTTAAAGAGGTGCTGTGAAACTCAAAGACAATAAGGACACAAAGAAACAACATACAATGCTCACCTCACACAAAATAACTATGGAAAACATTTCAAATATGTTCTAGAATTTCAAGTCACACTTCAGCATCTAAGCCTGTGATGATGCTGTATATCAAAAGCAAAACAAATTGACACATATTTAAAATAAACTATTATAAGCATGTAATATAAGCTAAACAGATTAGTAAATGTGATATTTAGTCCTGAGGTGGATTAGTGGTGCAGCAAATGGTGCTGCTACTTTATTGCACCCTGTAAATGTGTGGAGTGCACGTTGTTTCTGTGTTCATACAATACAATACAATACAGTTTATTTTTGTATAGCCCAAAATCACACAGGAAGTGCCGCAATGGGCTTTAACAGGCCCTGCTTCTTAACCGCCCCCCAGCCTTGGCTCTCTAAGAAGACAAGGAAAAACTCCCAAAAAAAACCTTGTAGGAAAAAATGGAAGAAACCTTGGGAAAGGCAGTTCAAAGAGAGACCCCTTTCCAGGTAGGTTGGGTGTGCAGTGGGTGTCAAAAGAAGGGGGTCAATGCAATAGAATACACAGAACAGAACAAATCCTCAATACAGTATAAAATAAAAAGTTTTTTTAGAAGTAAAAAAATAAAAATTTTAGAAGTACGGAGCAGAATTTAACAGTAGATGATATCATATAATAAGATTTGGATATATTTAGAGTCCTGGAGACCTCATCCATCAAACTACCTCCCCCATTTGGCCATTCCACGACTGAAACAGTGTTGGGCCAGCCAATCCAATGAAAGGACCCCTCTTTCCCACGATTCCTGCAATACTCTATCAGGGATGACTTTACCTTAGGCAGGCAAAACAACTTGGCAGGTGGGCCATGGCACCAAGTGCCACATTTGAGTACCGAGAAGAGAAACAGAAAAGGTGAGGGTTAGTATCCAATTATAACTATCATGTTACTTATGTTTTAGTGCTAATGACTAACAACAGAGATGCAGTCTGTACAGTTAATCAGCAGCTCTAGTCAGGATATGCTAAACTGAAATAGTGAGTCTTCAGCCGGGATTTAAAAGCTGAGACCGAAGGGGCATCCCTTATAGTAGCAGGCAGACCATTCCACAGTTTAGGGGCCCTGTAACTAAAAGCTCGACCTCCCATTGTTATTTTATTAATACTTGGAACCATAAGCAGACCAGCATCTTGAGATCTTAATGTGCGCTCTGGTTTGTAAGTCATGATAAGTTCAGACAAGTAAGCCGTACCTTGGCCATTTAATGCTTTATGTGTTAAAAGGAGGATTTTGAAATCTGCCCTAAACTTAACCGGGTGTATAGAGAACAGTTTGAACATCCAGTGAAAACTGCAATGCAGTAGTCAATCCTACTAGAGATAAATGCATGAATTAATTTCTCAGAAGCCTGTTTATTTAGAAAGCGCCTTAATTTCCTAACATTTTTTAGATGGAAGAAACATGTTTTGGACAACTTTGCAATATGCGCTTTAAATGACATGCTAGAGCTCAAAGATAACTCCTAGATTGCGGGCTGATTCAGTAAAATTAATTGGGATTCCAACTGAGCTAAATGATGACAAAATATTGTTGTGATCAGCGTCATTCCCTCCAACAATTAACATCTCTGTTTCATCTGTGTTTAAAGACAAGTAGTTCTCATTCATCCACTCCTTTAATTCGCTAACACAACTAATTAAAGACATCCATCCATCCATCCATCCATTTTCCAACCCGCTGAATCCGAACACATCGGAGAAACTTCATTTGATTTAAATGAAAGGTATAACTGGGTGTCATCTGCATATGAGTGAAAATTAACATTATATTTCCTAATGATAGATCCCAGTAGAAGCATGTAAAGTGAAAACAGTAAAGGTCCCAGTACTGAGCCCTGCGGGACACCATATTGAACTTCTGTGTATAATGATGGAGTACTGTCAGCACATTTCTGTACATATTGGAATCGATTTGATAAATAAAAACTAAACCAAGCGAGCACGGTGCCTGTAAACCCAAAATCATTTTCTAGCCTGTGCAGTAAAATAGAATGGTCGATGGTGTCAATTGCTGCACTTAAGTCCAACAACATAATTACAGTGGAGTTTCCTTCATCAGAGGATATCAGAATGTCATTTCATGTGGGTTTCTCTATGGGCTCTCAGTTTACGCCCAAAATCTAAGGACATGCTATTAGATTAACTGGCCATGGTGAACTGACCAAGGTAAGTACATATGTGGTACTCCTTGTGATGGACTAGCATTGTGTTAATGTAGGAAAAGATTCCAGAACTGCAACCCTACATCAAGGAAAGTTGTTGAATAAAATGAATGGATGTAAAGATAAATATATAATTTTATGGGTTTTTTTGTTGTTCCAATTTGCCCCCTGTACAAGGTTAAAGAAACCGTCACCATCTTCATTGGTGCTATTGAAGTCATTCACATTTATTCCAATTCTGCACGTCTGCATGTTTTCACTTGATATCAACATTCCAACATTTGCCAAACTGTGTATTGTATTAAAAAAAGCACAGAAAAGTATATAAACTAAAGTTTCTACTTTTATACATTTTAACATGTATTTATTTGACTGCGTCTCTTTCTGTTTTGAAGAGCTTCCCAAACTATCAAGGGTTAGGGATAGGGTTAGGGTTAGGATTAGGGTTACCATGGTCATGGACGTCATCTTCTTGGCATAGGGTGCTATACTGAATGTAAAAAGGCATTCCTTCAAAAATTTCTGCTCATTCACCTGTGAAAGCAGTTGCCACCAGGGAGTGATAGACGTTGTCAGAGTAAATAGTGCTTTAGAAGTAAAACCTCTAAAAGCACCAAAGTGAGAAAGAGGACTTGGAACTGAGGAGAAGATAGCAACAGTCCAATAGGTTGCTAATCCTCCAACAATTGGGTGAAGGGCTAGTCTATCTATCTATCTATCTATCTATCTATCTATCTATCTATCTATCTATCTATCTATCTATCTATCTATCTATCTATCTATCTATCTATCTATCTATCTATCTATCTATCTATCTAAAGTTTCAGAAGATTTTAGTATAATAGGTGGAAGAAAAGGGCCCTACCTGGAAAACATAAGCAGGAGACATGTTTAAGCAAAACATAGTTAAACCGGACACCAAAACCAAAACACTGAGCAAACAAATTAGTCAAATAATACCTTTCAAATTTCAGAAAATGTAAATCACTCAGAAAATGTAAACATAAAACTGTTATTTATCAATCTACAATGTCAGAGGCCGACGAGCATTGGTGTAGGATTTGAAGCAACAATGCTCCCAACAACTTAGCATCATGTCACGGCAACGGGACCCCGAAATGGTGGTACTCGTAAAGGAACAAAACGCCGTCACAGTGAAATAAAACGTAACAGTATATACAGTATTATTAACACATGTTCATAGACAATAACATACAAAAATATATAATATAATATCCATAATCTTCCAAAATATTATATAAACTCAAACAAAAATATATTTTTCAAAGCAGGAAAAATGTATTTTTTTCTGAATCACAACAACACAAAAAATAATGAAATCCGTGATTATGTGTGGGGTCTTACATATTTTCAACAGTGGTAAAATGATCTTCCAGTCTGTGGCAGGCATCACCTGTAGCAAGGCATGGCAAAGGCAAATATGTTTTTGGTGATAAAAAACAACAAATTAATTTGAAAAGTAATCTCCATCTCCCTCTTTTGCTCATGGAAAATAACTCCTTAAATACAAAAACAGTATAATGTCAGTCACTCAATACACTTTACTAGTTGGAATGTCAAACAACTCAATCACAACCTTAAGTGGGAAAAAGTGTTCTTACATCTTTCCACCTTGAGGGCAGAGATAGCATTACTGCAGGTGGCCCACTCAGAAAGTAAGGAAAAGTCTTAACTGAAAAAAACAGGGAATCTTGATCTAGATAGACTGTCACCCACTGCAACGACAATATCTAAAATTGCAGCAACAGTCTCACGTTTTATGGAAGATCATTGCCTTTCTGGCTCATGGAAATTTTTATACCCGTACCTGAGACAATATTATGTCTTCATACTGTCATCCATGTGTGGCTGTAACCAGCTTCTGGTCTCCAATGATATAAATGATACCATGATAGGGGACACTGACATTAACAGCATCTTTTCCTTCCCCTGTATATTTAAGAAGAGCACCAAGAAGGATGCCTAGCCACCCTTATAGCACCCAAAGGTGGCGTCACAGTCTGACTGAGCAGTCATCATTGACTGAACTCCAGTTGGTGCTATGAATTTATATTTTGAATGGATGTTTGAAGGCTGCTTGAAGCTGGCTTTACTTTGGTACTGAGAGCACATCTTTCTGTTATTCCTTGTGCCAATTAAACAGGGTAGCCAGGCTGGTGCCCCTACATTTCTTATGGTGTCCCCTGGTCTATTTACCCTGTCACACCTTGTTTGCAACTTTTTAATGACAATTGTTTACCACTCTCATTTGAATTTTGTCAGTATGCTATTTCTGATCATGCTCATTTAATTCTTAAATCATTATGCCCCACTAAAAACCCTTGATAGCTTAATCTATTAATGCTAGAGGATGAGAAGTATTTTTCCACCCAAATATATATATATATATTATTAGATATTTTGTTTGATATTTTATTAGAGACAAAAATGTTTCCATATATATCTACAGAAACACTTGAGACATTTCTAAGGGCATCACTCATCTCATGTTTTATTATAAAAATAAACCACACACTGAGATTTCTAAAACTGATCAAGAAATGCTAATTGTAGAAATTAGCAATAGATTTGAACTAAAATCAGGGAGTGCAAAAGAAAAAAACTAGTATATTTAAGGAACAGGATGAGTCTTTATATACATTGAAGTGCAACAGTTTCTTTGACAAAACACAAATGCCATATTTCCACATATCCTGAACAGAGGACATGGACACACTCCTGAGACTAAATTCAATTTGTAAGTTTCAAGATCCCTTAAATTCACTGAAAAGTGGGAAAGCCAGAGCCCCAGATTGCTACCCAGCAGAACTGCATAAAACATTTTCAACTCAATTAACATTGTTAATGTTAGTAATGTTTGTGGAAGCCTGCCAAAACACCTTTTCAGGCATCACTGTTTTTCCAAAGAAAAATAAATCCTTATTTGAGGGTGAGTTCTACAGACCAATTTGAGTAACAGAATTAAGATTGTAACATTTTAGCTAAAAGAAAAGAGAAAGTGCTCCCTTCTATTGTATCTCAAGACCAATCTGGATTTATCAAAGATTTAAATGTAATACACTCTGCTATAGTATCTGAGTTTACAAATGTCTTGCTACCTTTGCATACAAAAAAAGCTTCTGTGTTTAAAGGGGTCATCTATTCCCTACACTATGTAAATGTGGGGTTTGTTTTAATATATGCACATGCATTGAATTACTTTAATCACAAAATTTCAGTTGGTATTATAATGTAAGTTCTGACTTTTTCAAATTAAAACATGGAACCAGAAAATACTGCTTAATACTTCCAATGCTTCTTGAGACTGCTATTAAACTCCTAGCTATTCATCCTCAGATGCAATCAAAGATAAAAGGGACCATAAGGGAAGAGCTTCAACACAAAATCCTTTTTATACTTATAATATGGTGTAATATATCTAAGACACAAAGTCACTGCCATTTGTACTAAAATTGTTAGGTGATTTTGATAAAATCTCTAGGTTCAAAATCACTTTAGATAAGAGTGTTCTCTTAATAATTGAACACCTTTCATGCCAGACTAAGCTAGACCACTTCTGCTGATTGTATCAGATTAGTTTAAATACAAGAAACATAAAGATCTTTATAAAGTTTTTTTTTTCAATATAAGACATCTATGAGACAATATGTTAAAAGATGGTACACTTACTTTAATGGGAAGAATTAACATAATGTTAATGAATATCCTCCCAAGATTTCAGTATCATTTTTAGATCACACCTTACATATTAGACTCAATTGTAACTTTATTTATTTGGAATTCAAAACAATCATATATTATCATGACCTCTGAAGACTTCAAGTACAGTGTGGAATGGCAGTTCTTAACTTTTCTGTTCTATTACACAGTAAAAACTAGACAAATAAAACTTTAAATCGGAGTTGTTTTGGTTTTATTTAGCAAAAATACTGTATCTGCCAATGCAGTAAGCAAAATTTAATTGTCAGGATTTCTTAAAGTGTGCTAAAAATCATAAATACAATTTTTTTTGGTAAGTCAATATTTCATATAATAAGGAAAACGATTTAATATTTTGATATAAACTCACTTACTTAGATTTCATTTTTGCAAGATATTGGGTTGAAAAAATATATAGTAAGAGAACAGATAGAATACAATAAAAAGTTGGGGGTACTATTCTGGTAACCCTGTATAAGTGAATGAATCAAAATAAAAGTAAGCATGCAATAGATTTCAGAGATGTCATTTCAAACCGAACTAACACAGCAGAACTGAACTAAGATGGTCGATCCTCTGACTTTGAGGACTTCTGGCAGGAAGAGGCGGTTTCAGGTGGATGGACACCAGAAGTGACATCAGTGGCTGAGAAAGCCATCAGTCTTAAAGTCTGCAGGGAGAGGAAGAGAAGACACACGGCGCCAACCCCTGGAGCAGCAGGTTATTATCATTACTAGAGCCCTTAAGCTGTCCCCTATGCACATGCGTGTGACAATATAGGTACATCAAGAGTTTGGAAGCAAGCAGAAACCAAAAACATACCTGCTTGGTTAGCTACAAAAATTAAATATTGCTCCAGATCTTCTCTGTATATTTTACCCAGTGCTCTAGTCAATGCAAATTATTTTCAATTTACCAAAAAGCGATTGTTGGTAAAGATAGGGTACTTAAGATACTATATGATACCAAAGTAGGGCATACTTTTCAACTGCAAGTGCCATTTCTCATGTCAATGTTTATTGTGTTATTAGATTTTATTATGTTTTCATCACTATGTGTTTCCTTGACATGTCCTAAATATCTGCATTGCAAATACCAATGCTATTATAATTGTAAAATTCCATTTAGAAGAAAAAATAATGACATTTTTCTTAGTGTTTTTATACCAGAGTAATGCCATTGAATGTTGGCACCCGGGTGTGAATCGTTGTCTCTCTCCTTCAGCTTGCAACTGACTGCGTTTGCATTTTCTTTTTACCTTGAGAAATCATCTCCTGACATTGCTCTCACAGTGTGAATTGCTCTTTCTGTTCTGCATATAACTACATAGTAATCACTGAAAAAATGTCACACTTGTAATCACTCATGGGGTTTCACTATGCATGATGAAAATCAGAGACAAATATGAAAAACTGTATGTAAACAGAGATTGGGCAGGACTCCATATTACAGGAAACAGCATCAGCAGCAGTATTCAGTAATGCTATAATGATGATTAACAATCTAATCACAGCTCAGAACTATCCTATCATATTATTGACTTTAAAATGGATATCAGTAAGAAAAGTTACTAATTACTCTTTAGTCACTCAAGGAGACCTCAGTCATTCTCTTTTTACCATATTTCAGCAACAGCGACTCAGCATGAACTATAAAAAATCAATAGTTGGCTTGTGACACTTCATTCTCTTTTATCATAGCCTAGCTCTATTACATTACCTACCTCCCTTCAAAAGTGTGTAATGCTGAGTGTAGATTGGCATTGTGAACTTAGGATTGACTTAATAGCTGGACAGTGGTATTAGCTTTTTCAAAAATCTAAGGCTTTAATAAAAGGAATTTGGTGTACTTACTTATTTCACTTTTGCATTTAAGTCAAGTCAAGTCAAGTTGGGAAGCATGCACTGGTACAGTGTGTTGCCACACCCACTACACAACGAAACAATTTGGGATCCTGGTTTGCAACCCCCCAGGCAGACACATGGTCCAGTCCCACCCTCCGGAAATGACCCTCTATCTGCCACAGCCAGGTGTTACGTGGGCGACCCCTTGGTCTGGTCCAGCCACTCGGGTTCCCAACAATGAGGATCTTACGAGCTGGATCACCCTTGGGGAAACGTGCCACATGGCCGTAGTGCTGTAACTGACGCTCCCTCACAATGCAGGTAATGTGCCTCATTAGGGACTCCATGAGCAACTGTTCATTCAACACAAAGCCTAACCAATGATACCCAAGGATTTTTCGGAGAGACACAGTACCAAAGGAGTCCAGTCTTCATCTCAGGTCACTGGATAGCATCCATGTCTCGCAACCATATAGCAAGACAGGAAGCACCAGGACTCTAAAGACCTGGACCTTCGTCCTTTTGCATAGATATCGGGAGTGCCACACAGCCCTTTCCAGCGACCTCATGACCCCCCATGCTTTCCCAATCCGTCTACTGACTTCATAGGAAGAGTCACCAGACACATGAATGTCACTGCTAAGGTAAGTAAACCTCTCAACAAGGTCAACACTCTTTCTGCAAACAGACACACTGTGGATGGCTGTGCCCAAGAGGTCATTAAAGGCCTGGATCTTGGTTTTTATGCACGACACTCGTAAGCCCAGACACTCAGACTCCTCAGTCAGTCTCTCAAGCACCCCGATCAGAGCCTCCATTGACTCTGCGAAGATCACAGTATCGTCAGCAAAGTCAAGATCCATGAACCTTTCTTCACCAACAGATGCCCCACAGCCACAGGACCCCATGACCTTGCTCAACACCCAGTCCATGCAAGCATTGAACAGAGTAGGAGCAAGAACACACCCCTGACAAACCCCAGAATCAACTGGGAAAAACGCAGAGGTCCTGCCTCCACTCTGCACAGCACTCACAGTACCAGTGTATAGGCCGGCCATGATATCCAGCAACCTTGAGCGGATCCCGCGAATCCTCAGGATGTCCCACAGGGCAGCTCGATCAACTGAGTCGAATGCTTTGTGAAAATCGAATAAAGCTGCAAAGAAACTCTGCCGATATTTGCGTTTGTGCTCCATGAGAACCCTCAGTGCCAGGATGCGGTCGATGGTAGACTTCTTAGGCGTAAAACCAGACTGTTCAAGTCGCTGGTAGGTGAGCAAGTGATCACGGATCCTATTGAGGACGACCCTAGCAAGGACCTTACCCGGCACTGAGAGCAGTGTTATCCCCCTATAGTTGCTGCAATCCAGGTGATCACCCTTCCCTTTCCAGATAGGGACAACAAGTCCCATTTTCCAGTCAGTTGGGATGATGCCAGTCTCCCAGATGGAAGCAAAGATTGCTTGCAATGCAAGGAGGACAGCCTTACCACCAGCCTGGAGAAGTTCACCCCGGATACCACAGATCCCTTGCATGCAGTTTATGTGAGGAACTTTCAGATTTAGGTAATATTATAATGAAACTCTGATTTGCACACTTGACCAACACGCTTCACATTGTGTGATCGGTGGACAGATTGTGAGGGAGCCAGGATAAACATTTGGGACACCATTCAAGTTTTCCAATTTAATTAGCAGACTTCTTCCTAATGGATTAAAACAAACAAAAGAAAGTCACTGGATGTCTGAGCAAAGTTCAGCACAATGCCTCCTCAAGTCATGGGGTGGTACCGCTTACCTCGACAGAGCCAGGAAGGTAAACCCCAGGTACACATGCGTGACAGTTGTCACTATCTCTCTCTGTATGTTAAAAATAACAACACAAAATGTAATAGGCAAAAAATTTAGATATACAGATAGTGTCACAAACTCGACACAGAGTCATAGAAAGGTTTGGGGCAGCCACCCATGTAATTGATTTCCTGGCTGCAAAAGTCGTTTTTAAATGAATACTGCACTGATGTGCACACAACCGAGTCCAAGACAGAACTGAAGGAATAGGGAAAAGGTGCAGGCAAGGGGAAGACAGGAAGTGAGATCATAGGGATCGGGCTCATGGTCTTCAGCCATTGGTTCGAGCCCGGATGTGACATCACAGGGGCCAGAGCCGGCAAGGTCTCCTTCCATAGGCTCGGTCCCGGAAGTGATGTCAAGAGAGCCAGGTGGAATCTCCCGTGAATGGTCTACAGGAAAGGGAGAAAAAGAGTCAGTGCACTCTGCCACATCCCAGCATGCCTCGGAACTGCCCTTACTCAAGCCCTTTAGCTGCCTCTCATGCACACGTGTGTGACAATAGATAGATAGATAGATAGATAGATAGATAGATAGATAGATAGATAGATAGATAGATTATACTTTATTGTCCCCAAGGAGAAATAAAAATTTTACAGAAGCTATAAAAAATAAATACTATGTTAAACATCCCAAACCCAAAACTCACATAAAAAATTATGGCTTGCATAATAAAACTTCTACTGTCAATAACAGGCTTGTGACAATAAGATGAGGTCAGACCTGCTCGGATTGTGACACAGGTTTATATTTAAAGGCATTAATATTTGGATAGAGCAGTGTCCACAAATGGAACAGGAATAAAAGACATTTGATTCCTTGTTTCAAGTCACTAGCATTAAAAATGATTCAGCAAAAAGACATCGGTACAGAGTGAATCATGTCTGTTGCTGAGTCAGCCAAGATGATGTAACTTACTTTCCTGGGGAGTTCAATGCCTAGATCACACATTTAATTTTAATTATACTGTGCTCCCTTTTCCATCACTGCACATTCACAAAAATCTCTGGTTGCTGATTTAAATAGCAAATACATGCTGTTTGGGGAAAGATGTTATTATGCCAGCTAGGAGGCTGCTAACAGGGAATGGTAAAGAGCCCCAGAGGATTATACACAGAGTGAGGTAATGTAATGGAAGGAAGATGAGGAATGGGTGTTAGTGACACAAGATTCCCCAGTCCTGTAAGTGAGAGTAGGAAAGTCTTACATGTTATGAATAGTTTGTTCCCTTTTTATTGGAATGGACTGCGACTTTAACAAAGTTAATGCAGTGCGATCCTAACAATTTTGAATGGTCTCCTGCTGCAAACTTAGCATTCTGCGAATTGAACCAAGCCCTCATGACAGCTTCAATACTTTCCTCAAAAGTGTCTGATCAGTGTGGGTTTTTTTAAGTAGATAATAATATTAACATATGGGCAGCAACAATGGCCATTTATATACTTATTGTACCAAAATTGCTGGTGTATATACAGTAAGTATTAGTTTTACTAGGGAAACATGAATAAAAATAAAGATATTAAGTTACAATTTTTTCACATGAACATGTTTTAAGTTAACTTTTAAACAGGTTAAATAACTTTACATATTTTAGCACCTATTGGAAAAAAGCAAATGATCTTTAAATCACTAAACACTGAAAATTGACATTTATTTTAATTTGAGCCTTCACTGTACATTTGCTGAAGCCACTTTTACTCTCACTCTGCCTTTCTATTTCTCAAAGCAGGAGGTACCATTTGTTTACACATAAGACAAGTCAAAGTCTCAATATTTATATTCTTCAAATGCTAGATTGTAGTGGAGCAAAATGAGTATTTGAAAGATTGGCAGCTTATTTTATAAACTGTAAATTTTCTACAGGATATATCACAAAGAAGAAGTTGTGAACATTTTTAAAAACTTCCTGAATTATTAACAGTCTAAATATTTTGAAAGCAAAAATTAACTTGTCAAATAAAAGCAAAAAACAACTGCAAGATTTTTCAAAACAATAGTTTTAATTAAAACATTAGATAAACAAAGGTTGTTGATAAATACAAATGACAAACTGAAAAAAATATAAAAATCCTTTTCACTCCAGTTGCTGAAATACGAAAAGAACATCTTACATCACCTCATGAAAACAACAGGGATCATAATTCCAAGATAGAATAAACTCACACAGAAGGAATGGTAGGGAAACAACGAACTTGCCCACATTGTCAAACCTGAAGCCCTGAGTGCAAGGCAGGGAAGAGCTCTGAATTGAGTGCCAGTCAATCACAGGGTCCAGTTACACATACATCCACTCTTAGTTCTCAATTGGGACTACAACATAACTAGCACATCTTTGATGATGTGTAATTAACCACAGAGTTCCTCAAGGAAAATCTACAAAAACACAGGAGAACTTAGAGTTCACATAGCCCTTTACCACGGCAGGAACTCAAAATCCTTATATGCATCCAGGATGGTGATAGTTTCACCATCCTATTTACTAAGTTTTCTGCTTAAAAGAAGGTTTCTGTTGCAGCTTCTTTTAAGCATTGTAACTTCTAGACATGCATGCAGGTAAGTCACAAAATGGTTTGGCAGTGTTTCTCACATCTTATACAGGGTTAAGAAAGAACACATAATATGGTGAAAGTGTGACTAAAAAAAGAATGTAAAAGTAAAGCATCTCCATTTTGTAAGGTGTAATATGTAAAGAGATCATTGATGTACATGAAGAAACATTCCTCAGATAATTTGATAGACTTCCAGATATACTGGGAAGGCTGAGCACTTCAGTTATTATTTGGACAAAGCCCTGCCCATCATTTTGATAGAAAAACATGCGGTTAAATTGACAACATGCATTTTTTGACAAAGAAGCAATTGCTGCAACTTATGAAGGCAAACCTATACATCTTAGAAAGCCAAGCCTCCACTCTTTTGAAAGTTGGGAAGACTGGAGATTTCAATAATCAGACATGATAATGATGTGCATATCACTTTGATACGAAAATCTCCAAATGCACATAGAGTGAGTGCAATATCAGGTAATTGCTGGGGTATACAGAGACAATTGTACAATCATTTGGAAGCTAAACTTCTGCTCTTTTTACTGAATAAATGTCTGACTTCATATAATACACTTTAGAACATTAGAACAAACTAGACGAGAACAGCCCATTCAGCCCAACAAAGCTCACCAGTCCTTTCCACTTATTTCTTCCAAAAAACAGCAAGTCAAGTTTTGAGAGTCCCTAAAGTCTTACTGTCCACCACACTACTTGGTAGCTTATTCCAAGTGTCTATCGTTCTTTGAGTAAAGAAAAACTTCCTAATGTTTGTGCAAAATTTACCCTTAACAAGTTTCCAGCTGTGTCCTCGTGTTCTTCATAAACTCATTTTAAAATAGCAGTCTCCATCCACTGTACTAATTTCCTTCATAATTTTAAACACTTTAATTCATGTCACCTCTTAATCTCCTTTTGCTTAAACTGTATAGACTGAGCTTTTATTCTTTTATTCTTCTAACGCCTGTAGCCCTGAATTCAGCCTAGTCACTCTTCTCTGGACCTTTTCTAGTGTTGCAATGTCCTTTTTGTAGTCTGGAGACCAAAACTGCACACAGTACTCCAGATGATGCCTCACCATTACATTATAAAGGTTGAGCATAACCTCCTTGGACTTGTACTCCACACATCGTGTTATATAAACTAACATTCTGTTTGCCTTCTTAATGGCTTCTGAACACTGTCGGGAAGTCGATAGCTTAGAGTCCACTATGATTCCTAAATCCTCCTCATAAGGTGTACTCTCGATTTTCCAACTGCCCATTGTGTAATCAAACCTAACATTTTTACTTCCTATGTGTAATACTTTACATTTACTGACATTAAATTTCATCTGCCACAAATCTGCCCAAACCTGTATGCTATCCAAGTCCTTCTGTAATGATATAACGTTTTCCAAATTATCTGCTAATCCACCTATCTTGGTATCATCTGCAAACTTAACCAGCTTGTTACTTATATTCCTATCTAAATCATTTATATATATTAAAAATAGTAGCGGCCCTAGCACTGACCCCTGTTGAACACCACTCTTAAAATCGGCCAGTTCTGATGAGGTTCCTCGCACCATCACCCTCCTGTGTCTGAGCCAATTCTGCACCCATCTAAAAACATCACCCTAAACTCCAACTTCTTTTAGTTTGATGCCCAACCTCTCATGTGGCACCTTATCAAATGCTTTCTGAAAGTTCAGATAAATAATATCATATGCTCCACTTTGATCGTATCCTTTTGTTGCCTCCTCATAGAATTCCAGCATGTTAGTAAAACACGACCTCCCTCTTCTGAACCCATGCTGACTGTTCCTAATAACTCCTGTCCTTGCCAGGTGTTGCTCAATCTTATCCTTAATAATTCCTTCCATTAATTTTCCTGTGATGCATGTTAAGCTTACGGGCCTATAGTTGCTTGGATCTGCCCTGTCACCCTATTTATATAATGGGATGATATTTGCCATTTTACAGTCCTTCGGAATCTCTCCAGTGCTCAGTGACTTCCTAAAAATATGTGTCAAGAGTTTATACATGTACTCGCTAGCCTCCTTAAGAACCCGAGGGTAAATATTATCTGGTCCATTTTACCATTTACCATTTGGAAATGTGCTGTTTGGAAAACACTCATTGTTAATTAAAAATAGTTTTTAAAAACAAAGCCATTTTGAAATAAAACCTGCAAAAATTAAATCTCGCAAAGGAAGAGGAAATCATAACTTTAATTTCCAAAATTAAACCTACTACTTGTTCTTTAGACTCAATACCAACTAAACTAGAACAAAGCTCAATGGACATTCTGGTAGCACTCAATCTTAGCATTATCAATAGGTCATTACTGAATGGCGCAGCTCCTGATCAACTAAATGTGTCAGTTATCAGACCATTACTTAAAAGCTAGACCCAAATACACTTAATAATTACAGACCAATTTCAGATTTGCCCTTTCTGTATAAAATACTTGAAAAACTAGAGGCCAGTCAGCTTCAGTCATACCTTACACATCAAAATTTATTTGAGAAATTCCGGTCTGGCTTCCGCACCAGTCAAAGTACAGAAATGGTACTAACGTGTTGTAAATGACACTGTGATATTCTCTAATCACTACTGGAATCCCATGTGAAAAGATGTCTACTTTATCTTTGAAAAAAAGATTAACTTGTTTTTTGATTATTTTCAGATATATGGGGTCATGGACATGCCCCAAACCTTTTTCTGTTTCTGTTTCTTATTTTACACAAACTAACTATAGGATCTATTATTTATCCATCCACTTACCCATCAAAATACCCATCCAGCTATTCAAAACCTGCTTTACCCATTGCTGGGCAATCCACAAGGCAGTGGATCAAAGGCAACTGATATTCTGATACTGATATTCAATTAACATTGATATTGACTTACAAATTTACTGTATTGTGTCAACACATGACAATACTGTAAACCTAAACTTGAAATAGCTAGGTGTCTTATATCAAAGCATATAACCCTCAGAATGTCATCTTTTGGACCCTCAACCCTTCATTGGTTAGCTCGATATAGTATATAAAAGTTGCTTTTTTGCTTCTTCACCTTCCAGCAGCTCTAACTTACCGACAAAGCAAAACAAATTTCAATGTGATCTTATGTTTATTGACAGGTAACTAGGTAAAGCAAGATGATGTTGTCTTAGATGACAAGTTATTGATTTTTTTTTCATCTGGTAAATAGAAAATGTCCTCCTGATGAACCGGCTCTGGCACCTTTGCTGTGTAGGGGCTGCAGCACAAACTGATCTATTATAATACTTCCAGGCAACAGTGAAGCAACAACAGTAAAGGCTGCACTGATTAATTCCTAGAATGTGCACATGTGTGTGATATCCACTCTGCAAAGAATAATCAGAAATCCTCCTGTGGAAAGATTATTTTTAACAATTGAAGGAGCACAGTAGGAAAGATTGCTACTCAGGCATTTTGAAAAGGTTGAAATAGAGATTCCACAGATAACTGTGCAAAGAGGAATCCAATCAGAGGATAATAGGAACAGTGCATGTGGAAAAAAATGATAGGGACGAGTGCTGAGAAGGGGACAGAATTGGGCATCAGACTACTCAGAAATTAGATAATAACAGAATACAACAATGAGCGGTCTAAAAAATAACTAGTGTAGTAAAAAATATATGATGCCTATATTTGTGGTAAGACAACAAAGAAAGAGTAAAAGTAACAAATGCATACAAAGATGCAATGTAGACAACAAACATTTACAGGCCAGAGCAAGTGCCTATGACTATGTGTATCATGATGAAGGGCCCAGTAGGGACTGTGCTTGCATGGGATTTCACATGGTAGGGGACAGGGATTAGACTGCATGATGTCTTGGTGGACTGTAAACTGTACAGGCTATGTCAATAAACCACAAATGTAGGGCACTGTACTCCACTATAATGGGTGAAACCCCTCAGATAACTCCTCCTGAGATGACTTTCACTGGGCAACAGAAAGTGGCATTGCTTGTTGTTCTTCGCTTCCCCTTATGACAAACAGATAATTTGGAGGATGAGTCACTTTAGGGTTTTTTTCCAGGTCATATAAGAGAAGGTTGGGGTCCAGAATTGGGTTCAGACTAGACAGTTCCAGTCCTAGGAGTTTCATCGTCTCTGGATTGGTTGCTTGGTTACCCCCAGAAGTAGTTTCTATCCAGGTTTAAAAGTGAGCTTGCAGTCAGGAGGTGTGGACATAACTGGAGAGAGGATGAGAGGCAAGAGAAAGGATGGACAAAAGAATAAGCAGTAAGAGAATAAAATGTATAAAGTGATATGAAAATATGTAATGAGACAATACATTACTTGTGTAATAAACTTTTTTCATTTATATGCCTTAGTCTCATTGGCTTTATTTTGTGTTTTGGTGCCTGCTCTTGAATGCCTGCTACATATAATTTCTTTTAGGTTCAATTATAATCACTCCAGAGGGAAGAGAAGCAGAAAGAGTCGCAGATTACAAGAGAGAGAGTGACATTGTGTGATGAGGCTGTGGATACAGAGGAAAGAGTACAATTGAGTATAATTTAGCTTTATGGCTCTTCTTCTCTTAGTCTATTTGTAGAACTTTTTAAAATCTCATTTAAAATTATACCTCATCACTATCAGTTTAATCCATTGTACCTAGAACTGTATTTGTATTTGCTGTCATTTTATCTGGTTCAGTATAAAGTTCAATTCATCTTTACCTTGGGATAGTTAAACTTGGTTTTTTTAAGTTTATTATGTATTATATTTAATGTGCTTAGTTTAAAATCATGTTTGATTTGCTTTGTAATGTATACTCTGCGAAGGGCACTGTATAAAATAATAATTGATTGATTGATTAAGGTGGGCTTTAAGGTTGGCTTGTGTGAATCATTGAATCTTAGACATATGTTTTCTGAAGATACAGTGCATCCGGAAAGTATTCACAGCGCATCACTTTTTCAAATTTTGTTATGTTACAGCCTTATTCCAAAATGGATTAAATTCATTTTTTTCCTCAGAATTCTACACACAACACCCCATAATGGCAACGTGAAAAAAGTTTACTTGAGATTTTTGCAAATTTATTAAAAATTAAAAAATTGAGAAAGCACATGTACATAAGTATTCACAGCCTTTGCCATGAAGCTCAAAATTGAGCTCAGGTGCATCCTGTTTCCCCTGATCATCCTTGAGATGTTTCTGCAGCTTAATTGGAGTCCAATTAAGTCCAATCTGGTAAATTCAGTTGATTGGACGTGATTTGGAAAGGCACACACCTGTCTATATAAGGTCCCACAGTTGACAGTTCATGTCAGAGCAGAAACCAAGCATGAAGTCAAAGGAATTGTCTGTAGACCTCCGAGACAGGATTGTCTCGAGGCACAAATCTGGGGAAGGTTACAGAAAAATTTCTGCTGCTTTGAAGGTCCCAATGAGCACAGTGGCATCCATCATCCGTAAGTGGAAGAAGTTCGAAACCACCAGGACTCTTCCTAGAGCTGGCCGGCCATCTAAACTGAGCTATCGGGGGAGAAGGGCCTTTGTCAGGGAGGTGACGAAGACCCCGATGGTCACTCTGTCAGAGCTCCAGAGGTCCTCTGTGGAGAGAGGAGAACCTTCCATAAGGACAACCATCTCTGCAGGAATCCACCAATTAGGCCTGTATGGTAGAGTGGCCAGACGGAAGCCACTCCTTAGTAAAAGGCACATGGCAGCCCGCCTGGAGTTTGCCAAAAGGCACCTGAAGGACTCTCAGACCATGAGAAAGAAAATTCTCTGGTCTGATGAGACAAAGATCGAACTCTTTTTGGTGTGAATGCCAGGTGTCACGTTTGGAGGAAACCAGGCACCGCTCATCACCAGGCCAATACCATCCCTACAGTGAAGCATGGTGGTGGCAGCATCATGCTGTGGGGATGTTTTTCAGCGGCAGGGACTGGGAGACTAGTCAGGATAAAGGGAAAGATGACTGCAGCAATGTACAGAGACATCCTGGATGAAAACCTGCTCCAGAGCGCTCTTGACCTCAGACTGGGGCGACGGTTCATCTTTCAGCAGGACGACGACCCTAAGCACACAGCCAAGATATCAAATGAGTGGCTTCAGGACAACTCTGTGAATGTCCTTGAGTAGCCCAGCCAGAGCCCAGACTTGAATCCGATTGAACATCTCTGGAGAGATCTTAAAATGGCTGTGCACCGACGCTTCCCATCCAACCTAATGGAGCTAGAGAGGTGCTGCAAAGAGGAATGGGCGAAACTGTCCAAGGATAGGTGTGCCAAGCTTGTGGCATCATATTCAAAAAGACTTGAGGCTGTAATTGCTGCCAAAGGTGCATCGACAAAGTATTGAGCAAAGGCTGTGAATACTTATGTACATGTGATTTCTCAGTTTTTTTATTTTTAATAAATTTGCAAAAACCTCAAGTAAACTTTTTTCCCGTTGTCATTATGGGGTGTTGTGTGTAGAATTCTGAGGAAAAAAATGAATTTAATCCATTTTGGAATAAGGCTGTAACATAACAAAATGTGGAAAAAGTCATGCGCTGTGATTACTTTCCAGATGCACTGTATGTGCTCCTGTTAGATTGCTCTAAAGGGAATTGACCTGGTAATCCATAACTGACCATCATAAATGTTATAATGAAATCAAAGATATCCTTATATTGAGCAGAGATACTAGGACTCACTTCTGTAACTATGCCTTCGAGTGGGCCTTACCGCAAAGGCCTGATGGCCATGTGAGATAGTTAGCCTGGTCATGAGGAATGATGTAGACACATCTGAAGAATGCCTACCTGATCTGAAAGTAATGAATTGTTACTGGATTTCCGTGCTAATGATGGATTGTCTGTAAAGAACACCATGTTCAAACAAAAGGTTAAACATGAGTGTATTTAGTTACAGTGTCTTGGGTAGAAGTTAATGATCCACTTTATACTGTCCAATCTGTGACCATATTCTGGACAGGATAAAAAAGATGCTGAGCTATCAACTGATCACCACTTGATGGTGAGCTAGGTCAAGAAGAAATTACCAATTTATACCTCTCTGTGGCATGATTTCAAATTTCATCGTCAGACTAACTTCTCCTGCAACTTGGTAGAGGTCTAAGACCTAAAGCTAAATTGACCCTGTTCAAGATTTCAGTATTGGAGGAATCTGGAAAGAGCTCTGGCTAAAAAGTTGCTGGTGCCTGTCATGGCAGCAATTCTAGGACCTGTAGGTGGACACCAGCAGTCAAATTACAAAAAGGTGTATCTCCTGTGCAAAATCTCCTGTGCAATGTGAATAGGAGGCAGACATTGACTGACAGTTTGTGGCAGGGCAAAAAGGTGAACGTGGTGTCAATGGCAGAAGCAAAGGCCTGTGTATATGGAGTTTATAGGGTTTATGGAGTCATTATTGCCACATGTTAGAGAATGATTTCACGCCGTGTCTGGCATATCTCACAGTCACTTGGGTAGGTTAGAGATGCTTTGTCTGGGTTAGGATAGGGAAACGTTGACTTGAACTGTGGATATTTTTGGGACGAGGGAGGAGGTCATTGTAAAACTCGTAAATTATGTGAATACCCCCTATTTCAAAGGAGAAGGTGCCAGAAGCACTGGTTGGCGTTGGCTTTTTCTATGTGACCAAGGTCAGTGGAGTTATTTAAAATATCCATATTGGCAAGGCTACAGGAGTAGATGAGATCTGAATGGAAGTGCTGAAAGCTCAGTATATTGAAGGTTGTTTTGGATAATGCTTCTGTTCAATGTTGTGTATAAAGCAGTCATAGTCCTGCAGTATTGGATGATTGAGGTGGTTAGCCTCATTTTTAAAAAGAGATACAAGAGGGGTGTGTTCGGATTACAAAGGGGTAATTCTCCTCAGCCTTCCTGGCAAACCAATGCTTTATATACCAGAAGTGAGACTCGGTCTGATAGCTAAACCACAGATGCAGGAAGACTATAAATAGGGATTCTGTCCTGGAATTGCTCAGGAATACACTGTCACTCTCCCCTTCTCTAGCCATTCTTCCTGTGATAGCATAGATGGGATGCAAACAAAGATCACAGAAATCAAAGAAATCTCTACTACTGCACTAAAGAAAATGTAATCAGATAGAATCAGATATGGTCGCTTAGCCTGTGACACAGCGTGCCTGCACAGTCTCTCTCTCTTTCTTAGCCAGATTACGTGTACCACTGCTGGGCCCTTGAGCAAGGCCCTTAACCTGTAATTGCTCCAGGGGCGCTGTACAATGGCTGACCCTGCGCTCTGACCCCAAGGGGTATGCGAAAACTACTAAATTCCTAATACAAGAAATTGTATAAGGCGAAATAAAAGAACGAACGAACGAACGAACGAACCACTGGTTACTGTCGCCCTTGGACAAGGATGAGTTTTATCCTCCTCCTGTTCATGATTTTCACTGAATTGATATCAAAACACCGTTACATCTTGGTGGTTATCCAAGTTGAAACCTAAGGGTTACATTTCTGCAGTTTGCAGATGTTCTTGTTGTTGTTTTGGCTTCATCAAACCTAAGCATAATGAATATGGTCTTTGAATTAGCATTTTCAAACTTGAGGTCATTGTTTTGTTCTGGAGACCAGTGGTCGGTCCCTGCAGTTAAGAGCTGAACAGGTCCTTCAAGAGAAATGGTTCTAGTACTGCAAAGTATGTGCACGAGTAAGGGTAAAGATAATCGTAAGACTGTCCAAAGAACCAGTGCAATGCCAGTACTTGTACAAACATTGGACAGTGATGAAGTGGGAGGTCATTCCACAGACAAAGATGTTGATTTACCACCTACTCAACTTCAAAGAAGGGGACCAAGCTTATAAATTAAATTGAAACTAATGGAAGAAAGATTCACAACCCAGACAGAAAAAAAATTCAGAGAGCCTTTAAAAAACATTTAAAAACAGTAAAAGTGCATAAAGAGTGGTGCTTGAAGATGCCATGAAGCAGAAAGAAAGCAAGTGAGCTGGAAACATAGAGAGGGTGGGTAAGTGAGTGAGAGTAAATGAGATAGAAGTGAAATGAAAAAGCATTGTTCATTGCTTGCATTATAAACTACGGTGGGATGGACTGCATTGGTTGATTGTGTGCACGGCAGACAGTGCATTACCTTCTTAGACTCTCTTTAAAAGGAACAATAAAAAAAAAACATTTTAGGCTGAATGTGACATCTGAAAAAAAACTTCATAAATAGTGCATAATGCAAGCAATTTTGTTCTCTTAGAGTATCTGTTATTTTTTAATATTATAAAGAGCAATATTCAAAAGCATAAGGAGAACACCAAGCATACTGATATTTCAATTATTACAATAAAGCATATTTTAGGTGGTGAGTTTTTAAGGCTGCTCCATTACAGCTACAGAAGGCTAGTTTTGAATCCCAGCCTTGTCTGTATAAAGTTTGCATATTTTTTATAAGACTGTAGATTTTTCAGCAGGTACTCTGATTTTCTTTCCATATCTTTAAGATATGCAGGCTAGGTTAAATGACGACTTAATTTGCCTGTGCATGAATGAGTGTTCTTTTGTGCGTGAATGAACTCTGCAATAGACTGAAATTCCACACAGGACCCTAGAGACCCTGAAACTGGATTAGTCATGCTAAGTAAATGAACATATATTTTTATTAAAGACACTTTCTGGGATTTCCAATATAACAAACATAATGACATTTGTAATACGTTTTGCAATGCATTTCAATATCTGCATTAGTGTGCGGGTTGAAATGTATATCTTTTTACTGCAGAAACAAAAGATTATAAATCAGCTCCTTCTAAAATAAAATCTTTATCTTGGACATTGTGATAAATGTAATAATAGTACCAAGGTCCTATGCCTTACAGCTTTTCCTCTTAATAAATAACTTGTTCACAACAAAATAAAGAATCAGTGTCAAATCTATTTGGTTTCACTTGTAAGAAATAATGTTCAATGACACTTTTTGTCTTTTCACATAATTTAAGATGACAACTGTGAATTTCAGCACTCCATGGTTTGTTTCACTTTATTTGTTTTAACAGCAGCACTCATTCTTAACATAGGACAGGCTATTTGGTCAAAATCTTCAAATTCTCCTCTATAGGGATATGTTGTAATTGAGGAGGATGGCTGTTAGGCATCTTCTCAGCCAGGAATAATGCTAAACAGTCAGTGGTAAGGGATTTGAAGAATAATGTGTTTTAATTTCCAAAACAGAAGATGGCCATAAATAACTCTGCCTAGATTGTTTTCTCTGCAAGTGTCCACCTCTTTTAAAGTATACAGTGTCTCATGAACAGCACCAACCTCCCAAATCCTAACCCTGTCATTTTTCATTTTTTGGTCCTTCCACCCTGAGATTAATACTTTGTTACAGCTTCCCTCCACTCTCAACACATTATGGCAGCATTTCTATCAAACCTCAGAATCGTTTCCTGGCTTGGGGTGGACTCTGTGATTACAAAGGCACAAGGCCAGTGCTCCACCTGACATCTTCTAGTATTGCTGCACTTCTGAGTCCTGTGTAGCCCTTAAAGGAATGGCTCTCTCAAGCAGCCTAAACGCTGTCTGCTCCTTTGTTGGACAGCAATAGTTATAATGAATACTTGTAGTTTTAGAGAGTCAGTAGAGCACCCTGTCACTCTAGAATCTTAAAAAGCAAAGCCCAAAGTATGGTTTACCAAAACTTTCATTGTTATTGGTTTGTACAGTTTAGTACAAAGAACTACAAGATTTCCTATGCTTACCATAAATAACGGTAATGCTGAAAAGTAGAACTGCTGGCATAATTGCAGTTCAGTGATTGTTTTATGCAACTGTTACTGTATTTTCATACGTTGTATTATGTTACATTAGAGAATGTGTTGTCTGCAGTTAGCTGATTAGAAATGCTTACTTTCTGTTACAAATACTGTGTGAACAATAAAGGGCTCTCTTTAAAACAAATATTATTATGAAAGCAATTATTCAATGTGAGTTTATACAGAGATAGCCAATAGTCTTTAATACAACAGTAACATTTCTGTATAAGAAATATTTTATATTTTATTTTCATCAACTGCGGTGGGCTAGCGCCCTGCCCGGGGTTTGTTTCCTGCCTTGTGCCCTGTGTTGGCTGGGATTGGCTCCAGCAGACCCCCGTGACCCTGTAGTTAGGATATAGCGGGTTGGATAATGGATGGATGGATGGATTTTCATCAAATTGTATAACATATTGACTGAAAGCAACATAGCAAGGAAGGGGGTTGGGTTTTCTGTGTAACAAAATCACAAGACAATGATAATCAAGTCAAAATAAGAAGAAACACACAATAATTGCAATAACTCCTTTTCAGACATGAGTTCCAAGTGCACTAGCAAATATGGCGAAGCTTCTGGCTTTGAGTTCTTCCGGCAGGAAGAGGTGGGTCCAATCGGATGAACATCGGAAGTGATGTCAGAGGTGTTACAGCCATCAATCATCCTGTCTGCAGAGGAAGGAAGAGAAAAGGCATTAGGGCACAGCGCCCACCCCTGCAGTGGCGGTAGAAATACAGTCACTTTAGTCCTTCCGCTGTCCCCTATACGCATACACATGACAGCTGCCTGATTTTTTTAATCAGCCATCTATATCCCAGAAACTGTAAAATTTCACTGTCTCCCACTAATACCCCAACCACCCCTGTTCTCTTAACTAAAAATGCACCTAGAGTGCTGCCATATTGTTTTTTCTAATTCAACTACTGTTTGTGACCCACTGCCAAATAAAGCTGTCTTAGAAACAGATGGATGAGTACCTAGTAGCTTTTTTAAAAATGTCTATATAACTTCAGCTAACGACAGCAACATTTATTTACGGAGCACATTTTCATACAAGCAATGTACCTCAAAGTGCTTTACAAGATGTCAAAGAGAAAGTTATAAGAAAAGAAAAACAAATAAGATAAGGCAATAATATTAAAGAAGAAAGGAAAACACAACAAATCAATATAATCAATCTTAAAAACACATACTGTAAATATCAAGTAGAAGAGTAGTGTCCTAATCTACAGTATACTGTATATATAAAAGCCAAATACCACTGACTCACTCATTACGAAATCTCCCGAACCATGAGGATTTGGGACTTGAAATTTAGAATATAGGTTACCCTTGGCCCATAGGTGCTCGCTAAGTAAATTTTCGTGGTCCAAGCATGACATTTCTTATAATTTTTTAGACCTGTTTGTATGTCTGTCCGCTTTCCATGAGAGAACTACTTAACGGATTTAGATCAAGTTTTTCTCTAATAATTTGCTTGAATACTCCATTGATTTTGCAACTTTCTCATTGCACTAAGTATCATAGTTCACTTGCGGTAACGATTTATTAGTGCAAATCCAAGAGAGACTCATCGGGCTGTGGGGAGGAGGGGCAGGGTCCTCCCCACTCACACATCTTCCTCGGGGTGTGACTTTAACTCTGCTTAGTTAGCGAATGAGAGAACCACTTAACATATTTAGATCTTTTTTTTCTATAATTTGCTTGAACATTCCGGTTGATTTTGCGACTTCCCTCATTGCACTAAGAATCATAGTTCACTTGCCGGAGTGATATATTCGTGCTAATCTGAGACAGAGGCTGCGGGCCGAGGGGAGGGGGAAGAGTGACATTCACGAGTAGAGAGCTGGGTGGGGCCCTCCTCACTGTCCTGTTTCACTAATATGCGGGCGAAGCCACGGGGGATGGCTAGTATATTCATATATGTGAGTTTCATGATAAGGTCAGATGGCTGGGAGGACAGAAAAAAACAAACAAAAAAAAACTTCAGTCCATTCCAACTCCAGCTAAGTCCATTATATGACTGTTCAGCAGAGGGCCTCAGGGAGTCTTGCTACGTCATGCATAGCTTGTGTGGGTCCTTTAAAAATAAAACTGGGTTCAGGACCGCAGGAAGACTCTGAATTGGTAGATGGAGATCTCTTGTCATTGTTTGGCCAGGGTGCCGTGCCTTGATTTGATTTCTTTACAGTTTATCTATGTATAGTTTATTGCTCTTTTTATGTGTTTAATGTTTTTAAATGTTTTAGTTCTTTTTTGCAATTCTTTAAGCACTGTATCATTTATTATTTCCTTGTATGTTTATGTTAATTCAGTAAGTTATTTTCTTTGTCCTCTTTATGATGAGCCCAAGGGAACGGGGCCCCCTGACACTCATCCTCAGCGTATTTAAGAGTTTTGATCCCTCAATACTGATGCTGAGGCATTATCTCTCCTGTTGATGTTGTTGTTTGTCTCATTTTAGATATCCTTGTTTTGTAAGAGCTTGTCTTTTGATTCTCTGGTTTTTCAAATTTTGGTCTTGTCTTTGGATATTGATTTTTGGATTACCGACTTTATTTAGATTTGCCTCTTCTAGGCAACGTTTTCTTACATTTAGCTCTTGCTTTGTTTTGAATCTTTTTTTTAATAAGCCCTTCAGTTATTAACCTCATATATATTCTGAACCAAGCAAATAGTAAGAGGATCAAGATGGATGTACATGAAGAAAAAGAATGCAGATGACATACTACTCACTACTCCTACATTAGCAATCCACAGTGCATTCATCACTACCAAGGGCATTAGAATATTGGAAAAATTCAATCAAATTTCTGGGCTAAATATTAAATAAAAGCGATTCCCATTCAATTCTCTTGCATGACACCATTCAAATATTCAATTCTAGGCAACTCTTCTTAATAATGTAAATGCCTAATTAAATTCAACTTTTGCAATTTTGCAAGATCTTAATAGATTGTCATCTCTTCATTTTACATTAACTCAGAATATTATTAATGTCAAAAATATCCCCAAAATGTTTTCATAATTTTTAAATATATATTCCTATACATATATTAATTAACATTTTGTTAAAAAAATTAGACACAACTGTAACAGCATTCATTTGGAATGCAAAGAGGCTGTGGATCTAAATCAGATGAGAACCCGAAACTTTCTAGTCATGTAGAAGCCATCCATCCATCCATCCATCCATTATCCAACCCAATATATCCTAACTACAGGGTCACGGGGGTCTGCTGGAGCCAATCCCAGTGGTGCAACATGAACTCACAGTTTAGTTCCAGTATATCCTTTAAGTCTGACATAATGTTGTTAATTGGGCCAATGCATTACGATCAACCTTTCCTACTGTTGTTTGAAAAGTTCAGGGTGCTGGAACATTTACAGATTATTACTGTATATTAATAATTAGTTTACATACTTCAAATATCTCAATATCAAATTCAGTCTTCCAGCAACCCCATTCTCTTAAAAGATACCTGTTAGGTTTACCAAATCATCTTTCAATATCGGTGGTGGAAACTTTTCCTTGTTGCAAAAATGAATGTATTTGCATTATTTTTTTAGTCTGCCACTCTCTAAAAAGTGTTTTCCTAGGATGATCTGAGGCAGCATTTATTATGATACTGTCTGCTATAAAGTTCAAAAACATAGCAGGCCTAAAAATACAGATATCAGATGTGCATACCACCTAAGGTCTACATCAGCAGAGCAGACCTCAAAATTCATAAACAGTCTGGTCCAAACTCTGGCAGGGCAAAATAGGGAAAATGCTTTAAATATCAAAATATCTTCACAGGGAGAGAGAGAGAGGAAAAACTGTAAAAATCTCAAGAATACCAAAGTCCCTTTAATATTTAAAAATGTAATGAGTGGATTCTAAAGGACTGTGCAATAAACTAAAGAAGGCACAAAAAAGGAAACCAAAGCAAACCTGAAGCAAACAATTCCAAAAATAGTTACCAAAGATAACAGTCTTGAGCACACATGTCTGAGGACAACTTGCCAAAAAAAACATTCCGCTTGCAGAAAAGGCTCCACCCACAGGGTTTTTTTCCTAAAATCTAAACCCCAATTTCTTCCACTCTGTGCACTTTATTCTTTGGGGTTTCTTCTTATGTACTAGACAAATACGTAAAATAAGTATGAAGAGACAGGGAGAGAGCAAAATAAATTGAAAAAAAGACTTGGCACTGAAAGAAAATAGAAAGTTAAAATTGCTGTTTCCAATTCAAGAGTTTAGTAACTGAAGCTTAATGATTAATTTTTATATCTTGCTGTCATATATAGTATATCGTCATGCATGTGTGTATATGAGACATCTAAACATTCCAGTAATACCACCCCAACCAGAGGCTGCCTGTTCCTTTCCACCCACAGGTCCTGGACTTGTTTCCGAGAGTACCAGTGACCCAATTCCACTTCCTCCCAGTAGTTTTTTTTAAAACATGTAAAGTGTTTCTCTATACACACAACACATACTTATATAGCCATATGGAGTGTTGTTTTATGCTATTTCAAGGTTGCTGATCATGAATATGATAATAATTTTGATATTTAATTCTTAAAAAAAAAGATTCTTTTAAAATGGCAAATTTCAAACATAAGCTTGTGGGGTATCATTTTAGACATTTTCATGGCCAGTGATTATGAATGTGATGTTATTTTGGATTTTTGAGCATTTACTAGGGATCTAGCCTTCTATGGACCTCTATCAGAGGGTATACAATGTGATATCTCTACTACAATAAGGAATATTAAAACATTCCAATTTAAACAACAAATTGTAATATTTCAAATATCTGACACAACTATTCACATTTATTTTGTACTTCTACCTCATGAAGTAAATCATTACATTTCTTATTAACAGCCCTGTCAGGTTACATTAATTTATACTTTTTTTCATTGTCTTTTGAATGTTTTTTGTAACATGTACTATTGAATATGTAAAGTGTATGCTTTATGTTTATTCTATATCATATCTATTATATAGCATAATCTATTGCTAATGATTATTGGTTTTGTTTATTAAATACTGTTATAAGTATTGTGTTATGTTAATTATGTATTTATTAGTTCCTTATACTATGTGCCTTGCACATTGTAGATTGATCACAGAAGGGGAGAGGCCCACTGACACTAAGGCTGGAGAACAGACCCCCAGGTCTATTTAAGAGCCTACTTGATTTTAAGCTGGCTGCGGAGGAATTAGCTCTAGTCCTTGTTTGTTCTGCTCCACTCTGCCTTGAGTCCCGGATTTATAAATTCTTATTTTGCTGATATGGTTGAGAATTGTTGCTTACGATCTAAGATTTGGCTTCTAGGTTTTTGTATTTTTTTTGTTACTTAGTAGCATACCTTTTTGCATCCTTTCTGCTCTTGTTCGGTTTAAAATATTTTTGATTAAATACATATTTTAACTATCCCTAGCAAACTTTTTGCTATGGGCCTTTCTCCTGATCTTTTCCATGCAATCTGTTCCTCCAAAACCCTGGTATGTTTCTTCACATATTCTAGAGCTGCTCTTCCATTTCTCAATACTGGTCCCATATTTCATCTTTTCTTTGCTCAATTGTGTCTATAAACATCTCTTTCTTTCCTCATACAGTATATATCTATTTTTGGACCTTTCTTCCCTCATTCTTACACCCCTCCAGCAGAAAATCTTTTTTTGACTGTCACATTATCTCTTGCTTCTTGCTGTAGAGAGGCTAATTCCTTATCCCTGCATCCATGGAATTCCTCCTTTTATAAACTTTTGCTTCTTAAACTACCAGCCTTGAGAATAAATGGAGACTCAAAAAATATTCTGAATTGGTCCTCTGCAATATCTCACAACAGGAGTAAGATGACCTTAAAGTGTTATCTAGATATCTAGATTAGAATATGGCTTCACTCAAAAACTGCAACTTTGTACATTCAATTTTGTCTTCTTTACAATAAAATACTAACCACAAAAAATATCTTTCACTATAAGTACTTCTATTTTGTATTGGGGTTGGACATTTTTACAGTCTCCGTCTACCTATTTTGAATTTTTCAGCCTTCACTGAGTTTTTAGGCTTCAATGAAATCTTGAGGCCTAGCTGTCATATTAAAGCCCTTTTTTGAGTTTTGTAAGCTGACAAATCATTCAAGGCATCAGTGTTCAGTCACACATGCATATCATAGTTAGCCCTGCTAAGCAATACACATCAATAGCAAAGCCTTCAGCCAAAGTCTGCAAACAGTAACTTCAGTACGCAATTGGCTACAGGGTGCTGTATGACTATGCCTGAGCGATGTTACCATGACAGTAGTCTGCCTACACTTGCAGCCTCTCAGATTCTGGAGCTGCAGAGCTTTGACTGACAGCTGAATTTGGATAAATTAGAGGAACTTTTACAACCTTTAAAATGATTCCTGTAAACAAATAAAGCCATTAAAATAGTTCTGGAAGAATGGAGAATGCGCTAATAATTCAGGTAGAGTCTATTGCTCTATTAAGGAGTTTTTCAAAGTATAGCCCTAAAAATGACATCTAAAGCAGACAACTTTGTAGAAGTGAGTGACCATTATTCAGTATATGATAAAGAAATCCAGAGTGAAATGGCTTCCTTTTGTAATATAGAGAGTCTAGTAGTTATGATTTCAATTCTTGAAAGTAGTTTTTCATCATTGATTGGAAATATACAGATATCACTGTGTAAAGTCAGCATATTAGCATAGCCAATGAAATAGGTGAATGATTCTTACTTAATAAAAAGAATTAGGTAATTATGATTACTACAAATGTGCATGAAAATATGTCAATGGTCGCTATGAAAGGCAAGGATTTTTCTGTGGAGATGTAAGTTGTTTGGTACACCAAAAATAATTTTAACTTTTCTCCATTTTTATGTATTGTTTGCATTCAGTGCATATATTTTTCTGTTTTCACATAATTTTCATTTTTGGGGTTATTATTTGAAAGTTTTATATTTTTTCATGTTGTTCCTCAATGCCATTTTTGTTTTGGTATGATCCCCACCATCTTGAGGTAACAGAGTTCCTATTGTTCTGATGATGCTCCCATCATGCCTTGGGAGGTCACTATTGCTGACGTCATCAGTGCAATGATATTTAGGCAGACATTTTATCAGAGATCTTTTTTTAGGTGCTTCCTGGTGATTGTTCAGTTAAAAGTTTTATTTTTTGACTCTGGCACATTATCTTGAACATGTGTCACTCTTCTGGTCCTTCTTGTAAAATTTTCTGTATCTCATTGGGATCAGAACACATACTGTATCTAAAATCTATCACTTTACAAGCATAAAGTTAAATATTTCTTGAATCAAGGACTGAGCTTGTCATTCTGTTGTGTGTCACAAAAGTGTATTGGTAAACTGAAAGATAGCTTACAGGTTGCCCAAAAATGAAATAACTGCCTATAAAGCAGCCATCAAAGTGTCATAAGTCAAAGTGAAAGTGTAAAACTGGTGAAACTAAAGTCATGGACATGACTATTGAAGGGATAGAGCTGAACATTACCTCTGAAGAAGGACCAGAGGCTACATAGACAAAGAAAAAGTTGAGCAGGATACTCAAGTTCCCCAGAGAAAATAATAGTCTTTTTTTTAACAGGAAAATGCTACATGATGCAAAGCTCGGAAAGTCCTGGATTGGTTTCAAGGAATTATCACTCAGTTCATCCTAAAGCAGTGGCTACACAGTCATCAGAGAGCAGCTTCCTGAGGGCTCCTACTGAGTCCAGAGGGCATAAACCCTGGGTGTTATGTTACAGCCAACATTTGTTCCCTGGCGTATACTTGTTTTCCATTTTATTGTTATGTCTGTTGCTTTTGAATTATTCTTTTTCATGTGTTTTTTGTTTAATGTAATTTTTGTTAATACTGTTATGGTTCTTTATAATGTAATAAATACTGTATACTCCTTGCCTGCGGTTGCCCAGAGGATTGTTTCTGCCTTTTGCCATACACTTGCTGGGATAGGCTCCTGTCTTTGTGTGTGGAATCCCAAGAGGTGCAGCCATCATGACATCACTGTTTGGGACCATCCTTAGCATTTATATGGAGATTGAAGAGATAATTTCAACAGAGCATCATTTAGAATTGTGGATTGAAGATCATCATGGTTCGTACTGTTTTGATTTTCTGACTTATTATGTATTTTGCTGGGTTTTTGCTTTCTGATTCCTGAAGTTTTGACTGAACTTGTTTGCCTTGGGTTGTCTTTTTGACACAGCCATTTTTCCATATTTTTGCTATTTTGCTAGCTTAATAAATGGCAAGAGTAATACAATGTACATCATATGTTTAAAATAAGTAAGACCAGCTTTGACAATTATGATTTACTCATCGTGACAAAAAGACATGTATTTTTTAAAAATTATTTAGCATCTAGTATTACTAAACTTATTAAGCCCTTTTTTCTAAGAGATCAAGACTGCAACATTTTGCTGTGAAATTAAGTGTAAGAGATAGAGAAATAGAAGTAATTTTGCAGCAAAGAATAATTTGTATACAGTAACATTACATGTTGAGACCACCTGCTCAATGTAGGGACCCATGATCTTTTTCTTTACTTTTTGTAGTTTATTAATTTTTTCGCAACTCAAACCAAAAGGACAAAGTTATTTTTATCTAAATTGAATTATTTTGATGCATGTGATGACATCATAAAAATCAAATAACATAACAAAAAAAATATAATGACATAAATGCCTAAAATAATAAAAAAGACAGCATTTTAATGCCCTGACAATAAGTCCAAAGCTCTCAAAAGCCTGACAAAAAAGAATTGGTGGATGGATGACACAACATGTATTTCTACTTTGCACATTCCTGTAGACAGAGATGTAAGCGGTTTCTTGGAATAAAATTTAAAGGAATGATTAATGTGATCCTGTCAGCTCTTGGACGCTGTCCTTGAAATTGATACTATTAGTGAATATACATTACAGTTTGGGCTTCAAATACTAAAGGAAATGCCATATTTTTAATAATATGCGTCTTGGAGAATTATTTTAAAATTTCAGCCAAGAAACAGAAGTTGAAATCAAAAAGTCTTTTTTTTTGGTCATACTATGCTGCCAAAATATCCCTAGTATGCCTCTTTTCAAATAATATTTCTGGTTAGGGTGTAAATGTTGTCACACTAAGTATGTCCCTAACTTCTTCATTGGGAGTGTTTATTGGAACATGATGAATATAACTCTACATTTTAATTGGGTGGAATCTTACATTAACCAAAGTTGTGCAATAATTTCATTAAAACAAATCTGTTGTCTGTGTAGCACTTAATAACATGGTGTATAAGGCCACTGCTTACAGTACGGGTTAATAACAAAAATGTACACTTCATTAAACAGTGATTATAATGACACTGTGCTAACTATCTTATCTCGCCTTTTAATAACTGATGTGTGCCATTCCAGGTGTGCAGGAGAACTCGTCCTAAAGTGCACCATGAGAAACACATAATGATACTGTTATATGTGAAGCTGTTCCTTTTCAGTTCCCTAGACCTTTCTACTAGTAATCCCCTCTTTTTACTCATATTCTGATGCTATGCTTTTTACACCTTTTAATAAAGCATGAAATGGCCCACTTAGTCATTCCTGTGTAACGTTAATAATGTCTCATTTCAAGTCGGTGCAGATCTAGAGTCAGGATCATTTTTTAATGATAGGTCATATTTGTCTGTATTTGGGTGGCAGTGCATTTGTGTGAATATATTTCGTTGGGACTGATATTTAGCAAAATATACCTTTGTAAGATCTGAAATCTGAACATTGTTTTTTATAAAGCCATTGGTGGCCAGTTTTTACTACTCTATTTAGTCTACGTTTAGAATAAATCATTCACTAATAGTAGCAAATATAAGTGGTGCCAATTGGGTTGGTGAATATAGGATCTTTGCCATTTGGAAGAAACTCTGCATTATGATTGTGGTCAGCAAATTTAGCTTCTCCACCACTTTTTTATGTTGAAGATCTTCCTCCTCATTTCAGTTTTTGAGGAGCTGGTGTCCTTTATACTTTAGCTATGACGTGAAGCCATTTTGCTATGCATCACAGCATTATTATTTTGGCTTAGGAGGTCCAGGATTTCTGTGCTGTTTTTGTCATTTTTTTTTGCAAAGCATTAAAGATGTATGGGTTAGGTGAGATCTAGTTTGAGACCATTTGTACATTTTGCCATCATATGTGTCTTTTGTTATAGTGCCACCCCACTTTTGCATCACAGTCAAATTAGTAGACTTTCTGCAATACTTGTGGGAATGAAAATGGATCTAAAATATTTGTATTACAAATATGTTACTGACAAACAGCCAGAGATTTATGAGTAGTGATGAGACAAATGATTTGCATTAAATGGAAATCTCAACAAAGTTCAGTGTTTTGCTTTGCAAAAGAATTTGCATAACGCATTTTAATTTCAGAAAAAATCAAGCTATTGACAAAAATAACAAAAACATCCTGCATGAAAGCATTTTCATAATTCTACACGGTGCATCTACCTGTTATTCGGTATTTAAATATAGATCTCGACTAAAAAAATCTCCATCCAGAAGTGTACATATTCTTGACTAGGATAAGGCAGTTGCTAGTAATGGTGCTGGAATGGCAGAATAGATGACTTTCCATGTTCTGAGGTTTCCTATGAAGAAAACACAGTAATGTGCCAAAGACACATTTTGGCAAGTTTCCTTGTGGAAAATATACAGCATTTCACATAAAAAAAAGAACTGCACTCCACGTTAATTGGAGGCATTAATAGAACTGATTTTATCAGTGTGGTATGGAGTACAGGCTTTCTGCTACTGCTGAAAAGAATACAGGTAAACACTGTGATCACCAGAGGAGCTGCAGCTCCCAAACTTCCTAATGCACACAGGCTTGGACACAAGTTCTTCAGTAAACAAGGGGCTTTTATTGTGTGAAACTCTTAAAAAAAAAGTTTCCCATACCACAACCAACACTCTTTGCTACCAACACTCTTCATCTTTCTCCTCTGCTCCTTACCTCAAGCTTCATTCTCTATGGAATAAAAATAGACTTAGGAGTCACATTGTCATTTAGGACACTGTCCATATTAAGGTAACAGTAGTTAAATATTTTGGTTTGAAATACACAGTGAAATATATAAGAATTTTGTTTTTCTACTTTCATAAAGAGACTGCTGAAGTGGTCAAATAAAACAAGCAGAATGTTTCCAGGGGGATGTTTCAAGAAATTGGCTGATGTAATGTTGTTTCATTCACGTAGTGAATGAAGACTTGCTAGCACGCACGTATACACCTTTTCATAACAGCATAAGAGCTGAATTCAGAAGATACGGAAAAACAAGCATATAATGGAGACTTTTATTTTAGCCTGCTTGTGCTTTATGCTAAAACATCTTTTAATCAGTCAGAGTATGATATGTAAACATTAATTCAGCACTGTTCAGTTGTCTATAAATATAACCCTCTACCTGTACGTTTTGCTCATTCTGACCATGCTATAAAAGACTGCTGTGATGGATGCTCCCCTTTCATCCTGGTGTTGCAAGGGTGAATAAATGGCATCAATGGGGATGCTTTCTCCTGCCTGATTACTGACTCTTAATGGTTTTATCAAAACTTGTCTTGGTAGAGGATACGTTTCTTTCTTTTATTAAGATGTTAATTTCTACCACACCGCCTTCTCCTGACTCTCCCAGAGTGAAATGAGGTTGATTCTCTTATCTGGCACCTCAGAGTACTTCCGGTGACATGAGGCTGTGGTTCAGAAGCACTTCCGGGTAAGTCGGCAGCCCCAGAAAGCAGAGCTTCCCAATCCCCAAAGCTATCTCTGGTGGACCCCAGGGAACCCAACAAGGCTGCCCCATTGGACTACGACACCCAGAATTCCCTGCAGGAATTCATGTGGGAATTATTGCCTGGGTAGGATGCCCTTCAGTGTCTTGGGGAAGGAAACAGTGTGAATAAACTGCCTTTCCCTGTCCTTCCATTATAACGGCCTCCTGGCTGGGTAAGGATCCATGTTGGGTCCTGTGAACAAGGCTCTAGGAAGCAATACTTCCTGTTTTTCACCCAAAAATAATTCTAAAAACTCAAAAAACCTGTTCAGTGAGTTTTGGGTTTAGCAATTGTAAAATCGTCTACAAAATTAATTTTAGTGTCAGTTTTCTGAAAACTGTGTGCAAATTGAAACTTGCCTTTTTTCATTCATAACTGGTGCTGAACTTTTATTAGTGATGAATGCATCTTTGAAACTTTTAAAGGAAAATAGTCTATTTGGCAGTTGGGTAAAGTTAATGCAGTGATTTGCACTATTGGCTTGCAACGTCAGGGTCTGAAATACTGTCTGTAGTGATTCCACCTTGTCCTTATGCTTTTTGATTATTTAGTTTTTTCTTCCATATACCAAAGGATTAAACAATGATTCTAAGTTGGCCCCATATCCAGGTAAATGTTACAGACATTGTAAAAAAGAGAGAGAGAAAGAGAAAAGGTGCCCTGAAATACTGTGAAATGACAAAACAACATGAAATTAACCACAATATTGACATAGGGATGAGTAAGAGGTCAAACCACAATCAATAATAATCACAAAATGAAATTACAGATATAAAGCGGAAGAGCTGGGGTTTGATGGAAGTGGAAGTGATGTTAGCCTCCTCTGATATGTTGTAACCTCTTTTCCAATTCCTTTATTATTTTATTTACAAAGCACTTTGGGAGTCAGAGGTTCAATGTCCTGATGTACTGTGTGATCTGACTCAAAATAACAATCCCAAAAGGAACAATTATAGACAGGCAGTTTGGGTTGATAAAGATATTGTTATCTACAAGTATACATGGAACAGTCCCATTACTGATGTGAATAAACATTGACACATCAAAGTATACATCCAAATGGATTGTTTCCTTATATCAAAGGGTTAAAATATATTTCTGTTTTACAGGAGGCTATGAACAGGTTGTTTCTAGCAAAATGCTTTTTCTTATCTTTGATTTTAACATCAAAGAGTTAAATGTAATTGTTTTAATACTACAGTCCTTCCACAGTTACGTTATTTCACATTAACCACTACAGAACATCTCTCATCAATGGAATATCACTTTATACTAGAAATTGTTTTATTTTATCATGGGCACTCATCAGGAGAACCTTGTGGATCACACATTCAGTAATTGTAAGCCAAAAAAGTCTAATGCTTGTTTAAATTTACCTTCATATATAGCATAATCACAATGTAACTGTAAATTACCTTTCTGTTGCCTATGTGCAAATCTTTGCTTTCATCTTTCAATGAACTTGTTTCTGAAATTGCTGCACTAAAGCATAGCTGATCTTCACAATTATACCGTTTCCAGTTGTTTGAGCTGCGGTGGGCTGGCACCCTGCCCGGGGTTTGTTTCCTGCCTTGCGCCCTGTGTGGGCTGAGATTGACTCCAGCAGACCCACTGTGACACTGTAGTTAGGATATAGCGGGTTGGATAATGGATGGATGGACAGTTGTTTGAGTGAAGTGATTTGAAGTTATTCTCAAGTGTGCAAAACATTCATAGAGAAGAATTCTTGTCTTGCTATGCACTGCCAAAATCTCTTTTTAGAACATGAAAAAGGAGAGTGTTTGCCAAGCACATAAAGTACTTGCAGTATAATGTAAAATTTGGCCCCTAGCACTTTTAGCCAGCTTGGTCTGATGATTCAGAACTGACAAGGACATTAATTGTTGAGTTGCTGGCCAGCAAGTAGTTTAAGGTAAATCTCTATTACACTGCAAGCACTTGAATATCAATGAGTTCAGTGTGTACCGTCAGGAGAAAATAGAAATATGAAATATTTTTAGTGTTCTAAAAAAAAACATGCATCAAAAGAGTCTTTGTTACAACGAAGTATTTGTGTGTATATTTACATTTTGATGTAGTGAGCTAAATAATCTACTCGATAGACCAGGGTGGACAGGCTGGCTTGCAGTAAGTACCAAGCACAGACCTCCTGTGATGACATTGTGTTTGCTTTGCTTATGTGTCTAGAAATGTTTTTTTTTCATATTTTGCATTAGTTTGGTTATGGCTAAAGAAAATAAACTTTTAACATTCCATTTTACTTTTTCTTTGCACATTAGCAAAGGTTGTTTCTAAGTGTTGTATGCTTGGTTTCTAGGTCTTTGAAGGAGTATGTAGCTAGCAAATGACTCTGATGGTGGCGCAAAAACTGGAGAGTTTTTGTTCATATAATTTTTAATATTAAAATTTCTATTAGATGAAAGGATATGGCTAATGGAGTTGTAAAAGGTAATAAAGAAATGTATATGCTTTATGGGACAATGTAAAAAATAGCAAATGAGGGAATAAAGAGATAATAAAAAGACAAAGAGCATAAACATTTGAGGCACCCATAGGAAAACCTCATATAATTGGAGGAACAAAATAACAAACTGAATAACGTTCATTTGGCAGTGACGTCTTTTCAGATGCGAGTCTAGCAAAAGACTGCTTGCAGATGGCGGTGGAGCTGGTTAAGAGGATGGTGAAGAAGAAGAGGTGGGTTCAGGCAACTGAAAACCGGAAGTGATGTCATATATCGTCTCGGTGTCAATAAGAGGATCTGTAGATGAAAAAAGATTAGAGACATTAGGCGGCACCAACTCTCAGTCAGGGGTGCAATTTTCATCAAATGAGCTGTTAGGTTGTATACTAATCACATGTGTGTGACAAGTCCATGAACATAACTGGTGAGTTTGTTTTCTTAAAAAATCTGCTTATGCTACTTTGATATCTAGGAAAGACAGAGAGCAGTACTATATATAAGATGTATGTCTAGAATTTGGTGCAAGTTTCCAGGTTTATGAAATACTAGAAAAACTATGAAGATGTATGTGCATCTTATCTATTGACTGATATTGAGTGTTGAGACTATGGACTATGGAGTTGGTGAACTTTGGACAGGCCACATCTAAAAATTAAACAATGCACTAGACAGCAAAATTAATTATTATCTATCTATTAATAGTTTTTACTTGCTTTTATCCTATTTTAGAATTGAGCTTACCCTCAAAGCTTCAGGTACAAAGTAGCATTTCATTGCCGGACTCACTTATACACACATACATACTTACTCATATTGAGCCAATTTAGAGCTGTTAGTTAAGTTCATTGTTATGTTAAGTAAAATATGACAATAAGAGGACATACAAAAAGTCTCTGCGATTCTGATTTGAATCCAGGACTTGAGAGCTGTGAAGCAGAAGCACGAAACACTAGACCAGCGTGCTACCTCATGAATATAAGGGGCAAAAAGCACCCAAATTTCCATGATCTCTAGTGGCCCCACCTTGCACCTTACAGGACTTAGAGGATCTGCTGCTAATGTCTTGTTGCCGGATACCACAGAACATGTTCAGAGGTCTTGCGGGGCCTATGCCTCGACTGGTCAGAGCAGATTTTGTGGCATGAAGGGGTCCTTCACAATATTAGGCAGGTGCTTTTAATGATGTAGCTGATCAGTGTATAGTATAACTTATAATGTTACATTATTTAATAATAACAATGATTATTATTAATAAAAACAGTATACATATAGAACTTTTGTTTAATACCTTGCAGCTAATTACTAATGTTAAATTGCATTCATTAATTAGGCAGACTGTAATTGCATTGTCGACAGGTTTAACCATGGCCTTCTTGCTCAAAGTTTTCCAACCCAGCAAACCTTGGGGTTCAGCTCCCCTTATGCCCTAACTCCAGTCGACAATACTCCACAAGATCACATACCACTGTCTACAACCCTTCACTTTCCATTCACACTTCAGCATTACAACTGCTAGTGTCGCAGATGCACCGGCTACAATGACTTACACCCACAATTCTGCCAATATCTCAGCTACCCAGGACTGACTGTCACAGTGGACCAGGGGTCTCATTTATAAAACTTTGTGTGTATTAGAGCATGAAAATATAGCAAAAAAACAGGAAAATGCACACATCAAAAAATATTAACCTCAGATTTACTGTATAGAACCTGGCATATGCACATTTCATTTGCAATTCACCATTAAAAATCTCAATCATCTTGTAAATGTGTGTACATGAATATGCCTCAAACCCCGCCTGGTAGACATCCTGAAACAACCATACATGAACTATGCAAATCAAGCTCATATATATGAAAAAACGATGCTGCAGCGCTTCATTGGCTGACAGAGTAGCCACACATCTGAAGCATTCAGACACCATCACTTTCACTGAGTAGAGGAGTCCTATGGTGTATTCCTCACTGCATTGTAGCACCTCTCCTCTGTATTCTGGGGTCAGGGAAAGGCACAAGGCACCAGACCTGGCTCATGTAATGACATGATTACTGATTTAATACAGTACAGTACAAGTCATATGAAACACTTAGGTTCAGCCGGATACCTTAACAACAAGCCAGCCATGTACTTTGCCTCAAAATAAAATAATCATGGTTTATTCTAGGCCACCAAGCCATGATTTTTATCAGTCTCATCTTGGAATCACATATGACTTGTGCATTAATAGAATGTAACTACTTATGGTTAACAAAAGCAGCATCACTATCTGCCCTTATTCAATATGAGTGCAGTAAACTGCCATGATTAAAGTGGACACGTTGCAAATTGTCTTTTTATGTTGGCATATACACCTAACCATGCAGATACTGAATGTGGTGCCTCACAGCAGGCATGATGGAGCTGAAGCTTGATTGAGATATTCCTGACCTGTCAGCTTGTTCTATCTGTTGCTAGAGTGCCATCCATTATTAAAACCTGAATATGAACAGGAGTAGCCCTATTTTCAGGCAGTCTGTCTTTCTAATGCCAGGGCCAACTCTAAATCATCTCATAAACCAGTCATCATTATAGGCAAAAAAAAATCCTTCTGGTCATTAAAAGTTTGTTCCCTTTGTGTATGATTGTTTGCACAGTATTCAAGCAGAGCCAAACAAGCCATGTTATGTCAAACGATTAGGCTATCAATAGGATGTAGGCCATGTTATTTATAGCTTTCTGTAAGCAGTGAGTGAATCACACCTGCGTTTTTACTGCATTTTGGTTTCTAACCCTTCCACGTGACAACAGGTAGTCAATATAAACAAAAAAACAAATACTCAGCATTGACCCTCTTAAAAAGGAACTAAAATAGAGTTTATACATCATATTTATTACTTTTGAGGTTTAATATCCTTTCATGTCAACATACATTGCCATAATTATACTCAAGCTTTCCTATCAAGCTTTCTTTTATAAATCCTAACTTTTGCGTGAAATGCGATGTAAGCACATTTCAAGCCCTTTTTTTGCTCATAAGCAAGTTTTATAAATTTGAGCCCAGGTGAAGAAGGAACTTTAGAAACTCAGGCAATGCAAAGCTACTGGATCTAATGGTACTGACCCAATGGTACTGAAAGTGTGCGCTGGGCAACTGTGTGTAGTTTTTTTCAATGTACCTTCAATGTGAATCTGATCCCACAAAGAATCCCAGATGAATGGAAAACATCTTGTGGGGTAAAAGTCCCCAAGATAATGCAGCCAAAAGTCTTAAATGACTGCCGACTGGTGACTCTGACTTCACATACTGTGAAGAGCTTGGAAAGATTAATCCCATCTGGTGAAACAAGGTAGCAGGATGAGGATATTGTTATATGACTTCTTTAATGCATTAAACACTATATAGCCCAAACTGCTGGGGGAGATCCACCGGTCAATATGGGCTGGTGCTAGCATTGTGTCTTGAAAAATGGAGTACTTAAGTGGTAGACCACAATTTGTGTGAGTTAATAACTGTGTATTGGACGTGGTCATGAGTAGAACAGGGTTTACCTTGTACACTTCAAACTTTAGATTCAATACTGAACCATGCCATCTGCAGAAGCTTTCCAATGACACAACTAGGACAATGAATACAAGGCACTAGTGAAGGACTTTGTTGAATGGTTCACATTGATCCATCTGCAGCTCAACATCAATACGACAAAAGAGATAACTGTAGACTTCAAGAGGGTCAAACCCACTCTGCCCCTTTTGTCTCTGAGGCTGAAAATGTGAAGGTGGTGAGGACATACAAATATCTCAAGGTGCATCTGAATAACCGTCTTGCGTGGAGTACCAGCGCAGAAGCTGTGTACAAGAAGGTTCAGAGTTGCCTCTATTTCTTGAGGATGCTCATGTCATTTAGTGTATGCAGGCTACTCTTTCATGTTTTGTAACAGTCTGTAGTGCCCTGTGTATTTTTTTACAGTTAGGTCCATAAATATTTGGACAGAGACAACTTTTTTCTAATTTTGGTTCTATACATTACCACAATGAATTTTAAATGAAACAACTCAGATGCAGTTGAAGTGCAGACTTTCAGCTTTAATTCAGTGGGGTTTCACTTCACCATGGAAATGATTCTGCGATCATCCACCACTGTTGTCTTCCGTGGACGTCCAGGTCTTTTTGCGTTGCTGAGTTCACCAGTGCTTGCTTTCTTTCTCAGGATGTACCAAACTATAGATTTTGCCACTAGTAATATTGTAGCAATTTCTCGGACGGGTTTTTCTGTTTTCGCAGCTTAAGGATGGCTTCTTTCACCTGCATGGAGAGCACCTTTGACCGCATGTTGTCTGTTCACAGCAAAATCTTCCACATGCAAGCACCACACCTCAAATCAACTCCAGGCCTTTTATCTGCCTAATTGATAATGACATAACAATGGACTTGCCCACACCTGCCCATGAAATAGTCTTTGAGTCAATTCTCCAATTACTTTTGAGCCCCTGAAATGAAGGGATTGTGTTAAAAAAATGCTTGAGTTGCCTCACATTTTTATGCAATTGTTTTGTTCACCCCCCTGAATTAAAGCTGAAAGTCTGCACTTCAACTGCATCTGAGTTGTTTGATTTAAAATTCATTGTGGTAATGTACAGAACCAAAATTAGAAAAACGTTGTCTCTGTCCAAATATTTATGGACCTAACTGTATGTGGTAGTGTCACTGGTTAAATGGCATGAGTCTAGTTGAGACCAACAGGCTAATCAAACTAATTAAAAAGGCCAGCTGAATCATGGGAGTCAGGCTGAACTCACGGGAATAAGTGGTAGAACAAAGGTCACTCATTAAGCTGCTAACAATGACTCTCACCACCTGTATAAGGTCTTGGCTAAAGATTGGTGCACCTTCAGTAACAGGCTGAGACAACTGTGTTGTTCCAAGGAGCGCTATGTGAGGTTTATTTCAATCCTCAGACATCAGGCTCTACAGTGTATAATGTGTCTCCTTCAACCGAGGTGGCCTTATTCCCTGTGTGCTGAATGGTCCTAAGCTGAGCTTGCAGACATCTTAACAGACAATGATGCTATGTGCAACATACTGTACCAATGAGTGAGATCCTGTAACTGACAAGTACTGTATATGCAATTATAATAACTTTACACTCACCTACACTTTCTTACTTTTTTCTAGATAATAGATAATCTTTATTTCTAGATAAGATTCTTCTTGTATGTGTATTTGCACCTTGTTAGTATTAATTAACATTATGATCATTCTTAGTATATGTGTACAGTAATGCCCCGCTCTATCGCGGTTCAGCTATCACGCCCCCGCTATATTGCGGAAAAATTCAATAAGTACATCCTACCTGTAGTGTACTTTGCAGCCAATACATAACAAAGCATATGGTATTCAGCAGACAAAGAGTTTCACGTTACAGCACCCAGATGATTTCTTACAAAGCCCGTTATTGGCTGAAAGAGGAGACTCAACCAATCAGAGCGGATTTTATTCTCTTGGGCTCTGATTAGCTGCTGCTAATGTGGTGTAAACTCGCAAGAACAGTGAGTGTGGGTCCCCGACGAATAGCATATTGTGTACCTTGCTTGTGGTCCGACTTTTCTGAGCAAACTTTTGTGAACTTTTCGTTTTGTTTTAAGCCCTACGATGGCTCCCAAGCATCCTGCATCTTGTAAGCCTTCTGGTAGCAGTGAGCCTAAGCGCCAGAGGAAGACCTTGACCATACAGGAGAAGGTAAAACTGATGATGATTATTATTATGTTACTCATATCTTTAGCCCGACATCCATGTATCATATGTGTATCCAAAGTTTGTTTTAATAAGTTTACATGTGTTTAAAGCGTGTGGGAGGGGTACTTTAAGGCTTAAACTATAAAAAAAAATGTGGTCTTTCTATATCGCAGATTTTCACCTATTGCGGGTAGGTCTGGAACGTAACTTCCGCGATAGGCAGGGGATCACTGTATTTGTGCTTATTTTTGTTTTCTGCAATTTCCTTTGGGATTAATAAAGTTTATATAAATCTTTCAATTTATCTAAAGGATAGAGATGTAAACATCCTAGAAATTTCTTCATCAAGAATAAAGATCTTAGCAATGGATTTTTATATAAATTACTCATAATAAATCACTCTGTTTTCTGACCCTGCTTTACCAGTGCATTTTCATGAGGAGCGTGTGCTAATCCAGGTCGTAAGTGGTGGGAGACATAAACTAGCCCTATAGCAAAGGCCGACCAGTACAATGTATATTCAGAAATTAGTATGTTTTTGGGACTGCTGGAGAATGCTAATGCTGATTTACCAGGAGGAAACTGCTAATAATATAATGAAAACATGCTAGCCCCAGAAGAAGAGTACTTCAGGTAGTAACTGAACAACAGTCAAAGCTTTCCAAGATGAAGTTACCTGTTATGCCACCAAGTGATCTAATAACTATTAAGACTACTAAAATTCTGTACATTACTGAAATTGAATGACTTTTCTGCTGATTTAGGGAGTGGTGAGTTTCACATCTGAGAAACACTGGAGGTATCACTTAGGGTGCTACACTTCAATGATGGCCATCATGAACAGATCTACCATCAGAGCATTCTGGGTGTGTGCACCCAGGGGCCCAAGACAGCAAGTGACCTTTCCATCAATAGCTCCCCACACAATGAAAGGATCCACAAGTTGATCCCTGCCCACCTCCCAACTCAATGAAATGATCAATTATCTGCAAATTAAAATGGCGATGAAGAAATCGAGTCCAGTGCTGAAATTAAGAGTAAGAAATGCAGTACTGCTTTAAGCCACCTTGTGTCTGGATGCTGCATTGTTAAAAGTATGATCAATTCTCTGTTAAGGGGCTAAGTCATCCCGGGTTCTGAGGGGGTCTTAATCTGGCCTTGATGGTCTTGCTGTATAAATATTACACTTTTGGAACTTTGATGAAGATATTCAGATTGCTTACTGTTTTCCTTTTTTTTTTTTTTTGCAAATCTATCTGTCAGAAAATGTCAGAAATGTAAAATTGCAATAAGAAAGTTCTGATTAATAATCAGTGTGGTACATTATGATTAATGTTTAATGACTGTGCAGTTAATAAAATGTTTTTACAAAAGGATAAGGATACAAAAACAAACTAAAAATACTCTGTTAAAATTGATTTATCTGTTCCCTACAAACACAGTAAACTCATAAACACACATAATGGTATAAATCATCAACAGCCCAGCTTGCTTCATGGTTTTTGCTTGTCTGTAACATTAATTAAAGATATGGAACATTGAGGAGATTTATTAACTGTCTGATTTCATTCGGATTTTCATATATCACGATCCAGTGAAATATTGATTAAATGGTTTTCTTTTGAGAGTGAAGCATTGGTTGTACATTTATTAAAGTGCTCATTTGATTCTAGTAACATCTGTAATTATTACAGCAACCTTGGTTTGTTTTCATAAATATAAATCTAATCAGAGATTTCACTTTGCTTAATTATTTTCTGGGTTTTGTGGAAAAGGGAAATCAAAATAAATTCACATAACATTAATCTGGCTCAATAATAATAATATATAATAGGTTTTGTTGCACACAAAATAGTAATACAAGCTTGATTATGCAAGCTGTTCATTTTCTGCTCTTTTCTGCTATGTCAGGTAATCTTTATACTTTAATACTTTGACTAGAGGAAAATAATATTACTTCAAGAAATAAACCCCTTAAAATAAAAAAGATATGTATAGATTTCACAAACAACATTAAGCCCCAATTTTATGAATGTATATTTTACATATAGTGCATATTTAATAGCCATTACGACAGAGTACCCGTTTGTGGGGGGAATCAAAAAAGCTTAAAATAAATAAAATACTAAATTAATCCAAATGAAAAGGAGAAGGGTGATAATGTTAGAAAAAAGCCAGCAAAATAAACACCTTTTTTTCTTTACTTTGCTGGACCTTGCTAATAGTTATTTCAGAACAGACTGGTTGGGAGGGCTCACCCATTTAACCAAATTTCAAACACCATCAATCTGCACCTTCTCTAACCTCCCCTTCTTTGTATTTCTGTCTGCTAGTCAGACGTTTGCTCAAACTTACTTGTTTAGTTATCGACATGGAAATGTGCTTCAGACCCACCTCCTAGTGTTTATTTCCATAATTACTGATGTGGTCAGGGACTGCATACAAATTTGCAACACCTCAAGGACATTACGCTGTCTGGCGGCCCACTCCTCTTTATTTACAGAAATGAAGCATTCATAAGAACATCTCTGCCATCTGCCTGCTGTAATAGGCAGTAAGATCACACCTCTCTTCCCAGTAAGACTTCTCTGCTACTAATCTGTTATCTCTCTTTCCCACTTCTACTCTGAAGCCTACAGCAGTATATGATTAGGAGTGCTATTTTAAATTCTCATGGTATCTCACCTTCTGATGGTCTATTTTTACAAACTATCAGAATATTTGGAATGTCTGCCCATTAGACCTTACCTAAGGTTATAGGCCTTGACTTCCCGGTCATTAAATTAAACTGTAGGTATAAGTGATAGGTCAGCTGAAGTCATTGTGCACAGATGGGCTTCGGCTGTCAACCACCCTTAAACTTGACTTAGTTGATTTAGGAAAGGAGTTTAAAATGCTTTCAGAAGTACCTTTACATACAACGCTAAAAACAGACTTGAGTTAAAAACCCTGCTGAGACCGAGAAAAGGAGATCACATAAGGTTTTCACTGCTGCATATAGCATCAAGAGACATGATAGCAACATACAATCACAAAGAATGCGCCAATTGAAAGGATTTAGAACTTGTTTATACTTTTTTTTTAACAGTTTCTAACAGTTCCTGTTCAGGGAACACATTTTCCTTGATTTTAGCTCCACTGACTGACATCACTCAAAGTTTCTCAATTTCACTATTCCATAATTTCCTCTTGCTTATGAATTTTTACATATTATTTATTGACTTCCTGTGTCCTGATTTTGTAAAATACTTACAAATATAAATGTATTCCTTTAAATGGTAGCAAACAATTTATAACAAGTTGCAGAGTTAACATTGCATCTGATCATAAATATTTAATGGTACCATACCTGCTGTTGTCAGATGTTTTTAAAGAAATTCTGTCTACTCAGCAGATGCCAGCTGCCCAGACTTCTTATTTGTACCCTGATAAAATTAATAGCTTTGTGTCTTGTAGTTATGTCTTTAGAGATTATGGCAGAAAATCTTACAACATCTGGAAAATGCCTTAAGCAATCTGAAACAGAAATTTCAGCGTTATTGAATCAGTACAAAAGACATGCATGTTTAGTGGTGGTTTTAACTTTTTTCTCCTTTTTGCATAGCAATTCATGGTTGCAGAAAGCCTGAGCCTCTTCCAGCTACCCTGCACACAAGCCATGAGACATCCTTGGATGGAGTGTCATTTCATTAAAGGACAATTCTTATACACCCACACTCACCTTTCTCACACCCAATTACATCCCCTAATCAACCTAAGATAAATATATTTAAGTTGTTGTAGGAAACAAATAGATATTTTTGGTGACATTTTTATTCAATTTGAACAAGAGTCATCAATCATAAAAATCAATATAAATGACACATTGCAACAGATAGTAAGAGAAAAATAACCCCCTCTCTACAGCCTCCTCTCCCTTCCCATCCCATCCCACCCAAACCACTTTGTAAAAGAGGATCAAAGTCTTTCATGGGTGTGCAGACTATTAAGAGAAATAAAGTAGACACAGGATGTGAAGGCCCAGAGCAATGAAGAAGTAGAGCAAACAACTTAAGAATTGAGAATCGAAATGCAACCATTCAGGCTTCCACTTCTTTATATTGGAACCAGATGAATGATTAATTCTCAAGGCTGAAAGTTCAGGTAAAATTAAGATAAAGAAAGAGGATTTCTGGAAATTTAAAAGAGAATAATGTGATTTTCTACAAGCACCTGGGACATAAATTTTGCAAAAATTGTTCCCAAGATTAATAGCCTCTGCTGGATAAAAGTAAAGAGAACAGCAGAAAGATCCAGGAGAAGGAATGCGTGAAGCAGAAAGGAAATGTTAACTGAGAATAGAAGGGACAAAAGGCATAAACTGTTATTCAATTTCAAAACACAAAGAAATGTCCCAGAACTATCTAACAAACAAAAAAGGACAAAGAGGATCAGTGAACAAGTGCTTAGCCCTTACCCCTTTGTGAAGGGTAAGATATGGGCAACATGTTGATTTGAACTGAATATGCTGATAATTTAGACTTTTGAAGGATGTAGTGATGCTATTGAAGAGATGAGAGGGGAAGAACTGAGCTCACACTGTTAGATAGAGAGCAATTGTAGAGGTAAAGCTGATACTTTCTGTGGAGTTGCATATAAGATTTGTATTTCAAAGATAATTAATATGAAAAGTTATAAAGCTGATGAGAGAGAAGTGGAGTGGATTAACAGGACAAAATGTTGCTTAGGGACTAATCAGAGTTGGAAATAGAAAAAGAAAGAAGAAAAGAGGAACAGATACTCTGGACCTCAGTGACTTTCATATTACAAGCCATTAGTCATTCTAGATAATCAGAAAGGCTGTCATTGCAAGAGATATATTAGCAATAAGAAACAAATGCAGTCAAGTTTCAATAAGAATGGTGCCGGGTTGAAAGAAATGGAAACCTTTTAGTGGAGGAATTCAACAACTTAAAGGAATCAACCATGCACAGATAGAGGTGTTGACTACAAAATAAGATAAGAATGAGCAGTAGGCATTTTATCTAACAAAGGGTTCATAAAGAGGTGCGCATCCATACTAATAATATTATAGACTTTCGAGTTTAAGTTTTGGCTGGTTATACAGTCATATGAAAATGTTTGGGAACCCCTCTCAGCCTGCATAATAATTTACTCTACTTTCAACAGAAAAGATAACAGTGGTATGTCTTTCACTTCCTAGGAACATCTGAGTACTGGGGTGTTTTCCGAACAAAGATTTTTAGTGAAGCAGTATTTAGTTGTATGAAATTAAATCAAATGTGAAAAGCTGGCTGTGCAAAAATTTGAGTACCCTTGTAATTTTGCTGATTTGAATGCATGTAACTGCTCAATACTGATTACTTGCAACACCAAATTGGTTGGATTACCTCGTTAAGCCTTGAACTTCATAGACAGGTGTGTCCAATCATGAGAAAGGGTATTTAAGGTGGTCAATTGCAAGTTGTGCTTCCCTTTGACTCTCCTCTGAAGAGTGACAGCATGGGATCCTCAAAGCAACTCTCAAAAGATCTGAAAACAAAGGCTACAAAAAGCTATCTCAGTGGTTTAAACTGTCAGTTTCAACTGTAAGGAATGAAATCAGGAAATGCAAGGCCATAGGCACAGTTGCTGTTAAACCCAGGTCTGGCAGGCCAAGAAAAATACAGGAGCGGCATATGTGCAGGATTGTGAGAATGGTTACAGACAACCCACAGATCACCTCCAAAGACCTGCAAGAACATCTTGCTGCAGATGGCGTATCTGTACATCATTCTACAATTCAGTGCAATTTGCACAAAGAACATCTGTATGGCAGGGTGATGAGAAAGAAGCCCTTTCTGCACTCGCGCCACAAACAAGAGTCGCTTGTTGTATGCAAATGCTCATTTAGACAAGCCAAATTCATTTTGGAACAAAGTGCTTTGGACTGATGAGACAAAAATTGAGTTATTTGGTCATAACAAAAAGCGTTTTGCATGGCGGAAGAAGAACACCGCATTCCAAGAAAAACACCTGCTACCTACTGTCAAATTTGGTGGAGGTTCCATCATGCTGTGGGGCTGTGTGGCTAGTTCAGGGACTGGGGCCCTTGTTAAAGTCGAGGGTCGGATTAATTCAACCCAATATCAACAAATTCTTCAGGACAATTTTCAAGCATCAGTCACAAAGTTGAAGTTATGCAGGGGTTGGATAATCCAACAAGACAATAAGGGAGAAGTACAATGTTCTGGAATGGCTGTCACAGTCCCCTGACTTGAATATCATCAAATATCTATGGGATGATTTGAAGCAGGCTGTCCATGCTCGACAGCCATCAAATTTAACTGAACTGGAGAGATTTTGTATGGAAGAATGGTCAAAAATACCTCCATCCAGAATCCAGACACTCATCAAAGGCTATATCAGAGGCATGTAGAGGCTGTTATATTTGCAAAAGGAGGTTCAAGTAAGTATTGGTGTAATATCTCTGTTGGGGTGCCCAAATTTATGCACCTGTCTAATTTTGTTATGATGCATATTGCATATTTTCTGTTAATCCAATAAACTTAATGTCACTGCTGAAATACTACTGTTTCCATAAGGCATGTCATATATTAAAAGGAAGTTGCTACTTGGAAAGCTCAGCCAATGATAAACAAAAATCCAAAGAATTAAGAGGGGTTCCCAGACTTTTTCATATGACTGTAAATGGAAGGAAGGGTGACAGGTATGGGGTTGGTGAGTAAATACTGCAGAAGGATAGTTTCCAGCCACTTATCATCAGTGTGTAACAGCATCAACTGCTATTAACTTGCATAGAGCAACTTGCTTAAGATCAAAATGTTCACTATGTGCTTCTTAGCTGATACATAATCTCCTACAAAGTAATCTTGTGATAGAATTAAAGTCACTTTCAGTTTCAAAATCAGTGTATATAATATAATAGGCAAGTTATGTTGTCCATCCTGGTTGTTACCCCTTGAATTATATATACTGTAGGTTTTTCTTCTTATTTGAGTCCATTTCACACTGTTTTGCAGGAGAGAGGGCACCAGCAAAGACATCAAGTCACCTCTGATTTACACCTTTGTTATCAAATGAAGTGCAGGCAGACCTTTGTATGAAAAGTTCAGCCACTTCATGGAATGCATCTTGGGAATCTAAGTTGGGGGTTTTGTGCAGCTAGGGGTCTGCTAAATCTGCTGCCTTCACAGGCCTTGTGTGCCCCTAAGGCATAGCAGAAAGGGCAATGCCCAGTTTGTCCCACAAAATATATTTGTGAGGGAAATTAGAAGGTGGAGGAACTCTAAACATGAGGGGAAAGTCAATGAACTTGGAGAGCTACCTAAGCCATCAGCCAACAGAGGTCTTGTGAGAAGTGTGAGTAACCATTTATCTGAGATATGTTAATGACTGGTTTATCTAAAAACTTTGAAGCAGTGAGGGAGTGCTCATATGAAATCTATTAACATCTGATATAGTGTCAAGGAGCCCAAAAGTAATAAAAACAGGGCAATGATTACTATAAAACACATACAGAATGGAAATCCAAAGTGCAAATGAAATGGTAAACAAATTTAGGGACTAGCTAACAGACTTGAAGCACCATCTATTTACCAGGGTAGCTCACATACTTCTCCATTACTCCATGCTCTCACATGACACTGACCTCCACCTGTTCTCAAGTAGCTTTGCTGCAAACTATCCTCTGGACTCCAAATTCAGTTATACATCTGGCATAAAGCTTCTTTAAATTCTGTGCTAGGGCTACATTTGCTCAAGCTAAATATCAATTCCGGAAGTTTACTAGCCAGGAGACATACAAGACTGGGCTCTGATCCATTACATGTCATACTCACACACATATCCACTGGGCTAATTAAGAGGTAAATATGTCTTTGAAAGTAAAGGTGGAAAAACTAGCAAAAAAGTCACAGATAAAAGGGGAGAACACACAAATTTCAGTCCCGCAGGAATTGAATTCTGCCTTCATAGCTGTGAAGGAGAACCTAATCACTTTGTCCCTGTCCCATTTTAGACTAAAATAGGCTTACCTAGCTGGCAACCCTTCCTGGAAGCCTAGAGTCTTGATTTAATTTGATAAAACAGAGTTCTGCATGAGTAAGAAATACTATAGGATACAAAATAAATTAACTCACTAATATAAAGTTAATTCTAAAGGGAATGGGGGCACTTAATAGACAAGTACTTCATCATTATCTTGACAAGTTATTAAAATAGCTAATTGAATGTTGCAAGTTTTGCCCAGAACAAATGACTACAAATCAAAGGTAATTATGATTAGAAGAGATACCGAATTTTCAAAGCCTCACTTCAAATTTCAGTGCTCACGTTTTTTTTTACCAAATTGGGAATAAAAAGAAAGTTTAGGAAGAGAGTAAAACAGGAACATAAAAAAAGTGTGTTAAATTAATTACTGACCTGGGGGTTTGCAACAGAGGAATAGACTTTTAAAAGAAGTCATTTCACACAGCCTGAAAACGTGGCTAGGAGATCTAATGGAAACTTCATGAATTCCTGGTGGGTTTTGAGAAGGTTAAACACATTACTTATTTTTATGTGATAAAGCTCTAGGTAATAAGAAAGTAAAGAAACTGGAATTAGAGTTCATTCTTTTTCGCTGTGACAAATAAGAAATATTGTAATTGTATAGTCATTACACAAAAATGTCCTTATTTCAAGATGTGAATAGATTGCCATCTGGAAGAAAACAGACCCATTAATGTGCTGCTAGTGTAGCTTTTTCACATTCAGGGTCCTTTGTGCTTGAATAGCAAATATCAAAACAATAACAGCATTGTCTAGGGAATTAAATTCTCTAATTGTATATATAAAAGCTTGAGGACACTAAAACATTGCAGGGCCAGTTCTTACCAGCAAAGAGGAAAAAGACAGCTTATAAGACATAAGCTGCCACTCTTAAAATTTTCCTTGTTTTCAAGAAGTTCAAATTTTTGTCAAAGCCATTTTTGTGTTCCTTATTTAGGATTAGGCTGAATTTGTTCAAGAAGAGTTAACTTTATTATATGTATATTTTGTCACTCTGTGCCACCCTAAACAAAGCATATAAAGGACAAAAATACACCACAATGTTTGTTAATTCAGTGAGACAATCTAATGTGTTTAACTCTACTAGGTTATGGTTTGTGACCATAAGCTGGTTTGGCTGATTCTCCTGTTCAAAACAATGTTCTTTAAGTATCTTAAACTCTGACCTCACTATCTTCCTTCCAGCTGTGACTTTGCAACATCTCAGTAGTAATAAACCAGCATCAGGGAGTATTCTTTAAACTGAATATAGACTTTAGGATATATTTAGGTCCAGTAATATTCCTCAAAGTCATGTGGCTGTTCCACCAAAGCTCCCCCTGACAGCCCCAGGCATCTCTGTATTTGTGAGCTTCAACTTCAGCTTAATAATCAAGGAAGGGGTTCTGCTATTCAAGATTGTCAAGACTGTCCCACCTCTTCTGTGGGAACCCTTAGCTGCCACCTAATGTTTTAGAGGAGTTCAGCAGACCCTATTCAAATCTCCCACGACTTCTCTCTCTTTTTGTTGATCTCAGCTTAATTACTTCAGAGGTGCCATTAATAAAACAACTAAGATAGCTATCAGGGGACTAGTTAGCACAAGGGAGGTCTCTCTTGTCTCCAGAGTGGGTTTCTTCTTTCAAGTACTGATTCCACTGGGCCTGTCCCTTTTTGGGTGCTCTCCTTCATTTGAAGTTTCTGGTCCTGACAGCAGTCTTGTCTTCTATGTAATTGTCAGAAACATTTTATTACATCATTAATATTTATATATTTGCTGGAACACATTAATTATTTTTATTAATGTGTGTTTATATTTTATTGTTATATTGGTCACAGCATCTCACTGTCATTTTTTAGTTTTTTTTTTTGTATACTACCATTTTGTGTGTTTATTTTTGTGAACACTGACATTTTGAAGTTTTGGGTCTTTAAGATGCTGTACATTACTATGCATGTGATCACATTACATGATGGAGAACCTTACAATGATTATGACAATAGCAAATTTCCATGCATATTAAACAGCATTCAAACTGTATGAAAATAAATTAAAAAATTATTACAAGACTTGTGGTACACCAACAAATTTTGGCTTTGATTTAACTTGGTGACTTCAAGGTCACTGTAAACTGTTGTGTCTTGTAGCTGAAGGAAACAGAAGAATAGCATATGAGGTCTCCTAGAGGAAGTTTATTTCATAAAGATTATTATATACACATCTGCTATACATTTAATAATAATGAGTCTGTCCTTAACTTAAACCCCATCCAGGCTTCTCCATTTTTATTTAAAAACTCAGACATTACTCCCCATTTTTGCCTTTCATTCACAATACCCTTACATTTTCAACACCCAAAAATGGAGCCTTCTGAAAATGCCGTTTTGGTGTTTCAGTGTGGACAGGCGAAATCAAAATGTTTGAAAAACTAAGACTCTAATCACACTCTGAATTGTTTGAGCTTATTATATGGCCCTTCCCAGATTGGATTCTGCTCATTACAATAGTTCATTCCATGACCAGTCAACCTCCATAAAACCATATTCCAAAATAGCTGCTACAGATGAGTTGGCTTCCATGCAGCTGGTTGTGTTGCTTACCTGTATACATCTAAATTATATTTTGTACAGTTTCAATTCTACACACATGCACCAAAGGCAAATCATTTATTGTTCACTAGTTTTGTTATAAATTCTGTACCTAGAAGCATTATGTTTGCAGTAAAAAAAATCTGAGCTCTATTAAAATTGAACTGAATTGTGAATAACTCTGTTGACAGCTTCTTATTCATGTTTATTGTTTAATCCTGACCCATTCAGTACAGAGAGACACTTCATGCAGCAAAATTAATCACAAAGCACATAATGAAGTAGTAGAATGCAGCTGAGCTCACAAGAACACAGGACAGGGACAAAAAGCATAATTGAATAAAGCAAAGATATCGACACATTTGTGCACGTATTTATTTATTTACTTTCTCTATTGAGTTAGTTCTACAAATGTTGTTTGTACAAAGTGTACGCCAACTGCTGTGCACTGCTTATACCCAGAAGATGTTTAGAAACTCTGTTTTTCCTGTTTATGTGTATACAAGAAAAACAGAGTTTTTGGTTTGTGACGTCAGAGTATGCGCACCGGTATCTTCTTTGATTGATGTCAGTGTGTGCGCCATTATCTGTTTTTTTTACATGAGGCAATTTTGTGCAATTGCCGTCATTGCTTATTAAATAGTGCTGGTGTTATCCTTGCTAGCAGGACTTTTTACATTTAAACGTCGTCACACACGTGCAATTAGGAGACAGTTTATGGGCTCAAATAAGTGTATTTGTCTGCCGGACCAGGGGTTGGCGCTGTCCTCCAACTCTTTCTCCTCTCTCTCTACAGAACAACAGAAAAACCCTCAGCCTAACCATCACTTCCAGTTCAGGTCCACCAGATCCCACCTCCTCCTGATGGCACTTCCGTTTCCAGAATGCTACATACTCATGACGTCATTTTCTTCCGCCAACCATATACAGTATATATATATATATATATATATATATACCACCTTCTCTTTTGTTATAAGGAGTTATGTTTTGAACTCCATTCTGTAAAGACGTATTTCAGTTACCTGACATCTACAGTATACAGTGGGATCCCCCAAACCTTTGACATTGTCTTTGTGCTTAATTTACAACATACAATTACTTTATCACTATACTGAGCAACAGAGGTATCAGAACACGCTACGGAAGTCACTGCTACATTGAACTCTCAGACAACACAGAACTCTAGTTGGTGGGACAACTTTGAGAATGAAGTGGTTGTTGCTGAAGAAAATTTTCGTTTGTCAAGGACATCGCTGTTGTCTTTGAGTGAGCTGCTTTGCCTGCACCTCAAAGAAAAGACAACCGTAATGAGGTCGCCTGTCAGTGCTGTCAAAAACGTTGCCTGCACACTCTACTATTTATCAGACAAGGGGAGATAACGCAAGATGGCAAACGCCTTTGGGTTGTCAAGGAAGGTGGTTTCTAAAATAGCAAGGCAAGTATGTGAAACAATTATAGTTCACTTGGGCCCTGTGTAAATACATACATGTATACCTGTGACTGAGTCCAAAGTAGAGGAACCTGTACCTGGGTATCACCTGGACTCATGTAAAAATAAAACATCCATCCACAAATTCCATGGATTATTTGAACAGAAGGGGAAGGTTTTCTCTTAACATACAAATCTCCTGTGGTTACAAGTGTTCATTTATTGACATTGTAGTGAAATGGCTGGGTAGTGTTAATGACACCCGTATTTTCGCAAATTCCATACTGAGCACACATTTGAAAAAATGAGCAATGGACATAAATATAGATGACTTTCCCTTTGCTACCTTGCCTGTGGATTTTTGCATTTTCACGTAGATGGAGATTTTAAAAAGAAATGGTGTCTGTGGATGGGATTTTTTTTTAAAAACAAAGGAGGAAAATTCCAGTTTTAAAAAATACTCGGGAACGTGTGGACGAGGCCTCAGTCCACTCGTGAACATAGAGCTAATCACTTTTTTCAAAGAGTCGCTTTACCATCGCTATGTTTTTATTTAATGACAAGATTACCATTGCCTGTTTTGAAAGCAAGACTCTTACTTTCAACTGTAATCACATCATTAATGTGGCACGGGTGTGGCTTCTTTAAGAATTTCTTTCTTTTTCTACGCTGCAAATTTGCTATCAGAGTTCTGCACATGTTGAAAGTTTTAAATAAAGCACAAAGGAATCTGATTTTCTCACTACACTGGATTTTTTCGCATAATGTTTGTATTCCCAGTGTAGGCAAACATCTGCATCATATGCATTTTTAGTCACAGGGAAACTTTAGTAATCGATGTGAAAATGCTAGTAATGATGGAGATCATTTTCATTTAAAAATGCCATTTTGATTTTGTTTGATAATTAGTTTTGTTTCATAGCCCAAGTCACTAGCTGCATCACACACCATGCTATTTTATTGATTCTTTTTACTTTAAGGAAAAAAACCACACCGACATACCCAGCATTCCTTGCATATTAACTATACCAAGATATATACAGTAGTGCAATACATAAAATATCCTCTTTTACTTAGGTGATCGATAATAGTGTCACTGTATCAACCTTTGCAAATGATCTGACTAATTTTCTGTCCTATATGTTCTAAAAGAAAGATCTAACCCAGGGGTCTGCAACCTTCACTATCAAAAGAGCCATTTTGCCCCCCCCTTCCTCCAAAGAAAAATAGTCTGGAGCCGCAAAACATAACACAGCTTATAAACTTTTAAAAGTTTTAATCTTTTTTTAGATTTTACATGTTACAACCAACATACAACAAACAGAAGTGCAGTGTGCATGTGTAGGGCTACTTTGAAATAAATTAAACTGAACTATGCAGGCCTATTTGGGTCCTTCCTATACCTGTGTAAAATTAAAATAAAAACTAGCCCACTTTAATATAAATAAAACATTTAGCTGTAGGTTAGCAGCTTTAAAAAAGTAAACATTAAATTCCATTTCAGTGTGCTGAATCAACTGAAGCACCTGAACATACAAAAAAACCTACATCAGCTCCGGGTCCGAAATGAATGTGTTTTGTTTTTCTGAAAAATAATAGCCTATTAAATGCTATTGTTGTCACCTGTTTAAAGTGACTTCTGTTTCTGAAGTTTGCTGCTGATCATCTCTATGTCGGGGCTGTACAATGTGACTTTGACCTTCACACAGGACTGCAGGCTCTCATGTGTGAGGCAGGAGCGATATTTGGACTTTATGAAGTTCATGCTTGAGAAAACTTGCTCACTTAAGTATGTTGAGCCAAAGATGGACAGGACTCCAAATGCATATTTTTTCATGTTCATATACGTTTCGGGAATGGCACTCCATGTGTCGAAAACAAATTTGTCGGGTTTGGGGAGGTTTTCAATATCACTCCATTTGTGCTCTTTAGCGAGAGTAGCCTTCTGACGGGTGACTTCTTCAAGATCCGCTGTCAGGCATTTGAACTTGGACACCCATTAATCTTTTATCTGCTATGTCGTCCAGTTCAATTTCTAGATCGGGCTTACTCCTGTGAATGCGGATGTGTTCAGCAGGGATGGGTCGATGTCCAGGGGTGTGACAGGGAAGGAGAGAGTGTGTGTTTTTCCTTTCTGAACTCACTGAATCTTTCTCTAAATGCAGCTTGCATTTTCTTAACAATTTCCCTTTTGTTTTTAAAGTCGGAGAATAGATGCTCTGATATTTTTATGAACGATTCTTTCATGTATTCTCCGTCTGTGAACGGCTTACCCCTCCTTACGATCTCTTGAGCTGCCACAAAACTAGCAGCTGTAGTTGACTGTGTAGAAGTGATCCACTTTTTGAAAGTATGTTTGCTCTGTTCAGCTTTCCGTTGCAGTTCCGAAATTGCTCTCTTTCGCTTATCTTCACTTGGGTATTTTTCAGTGAATGCTGAGAGCTTGTTTTGAAAATGTCTTTCAACGTTACATTTTTTGTTGTTCGATAATTTATCGCCACATATTAAGCACACCGGTAAGCCAGCGTCGTTGGCGGTGAAGGCAAATGCTTCTGTCCACGCAGAATTAAACTCTCTAAATTAGATGTTAAAATGTATAACAGTAGTAGTAGTAGTAAATAAACATATATATTCCTGCCTTGTGCCCTGTGTTGGCTGGGATTGGCTCCAGCAGACCCCCGTGACCCTGTGTTCGGATTCAGCGGGTTGGAAAATGGATGGATGGATATATATATATATATATATATATATATAAATACAAGTTAAATTAAGAAATTGCCATTATTCATTTTCATGGTTTTTATTTTTTTGTCAAGGTCAAAGGGAGCCACTGCAAGGAGGCTGAAGAGCCGCATGTGGCTCCAGAGCCGCGGGTTGCCGACCCCTGATCTAACCTCATCTTTTCCACTTTTAGAAATTGTCCAAAAGAACTTGCTAATAGTTGAGTGTGAACAGTAACCAATCATAATATATATGGTACAAATTTAGTATGGTAATCAATGTATTGCCATATTGAGAGGACTACTCTTTTTTTTGTCTTTTATCTTCTTTCCAGGAAAACTAAAACTTCCATCAGAAATACTACTGATTGGAATGATTGTGACTGGAAAGAGACAGAAAAGACCCTGGTAATGATACCTAATAAGTGTGAAGCCTATGAAATAATGGCTTTGGATCTCTCCTTGCAAGGCTAAGATTGGCATTGGTAGTTATGGTATTCTACATTTTATGGCTTTGTACCCAGTTATATTTTTATGTTTCATTTTGTTTTCCATTTAAATGTTATACTTAAAAAATATTTTTCTTAAAGGTTCTAATTAATTTATTAGTATATATTAGTATATATTTATACTAACCTGAATTAATGTGAAAAGCTTCCTTTACATACTGGTGTACTACAGAGTTTTGATTTCACAATCTACTTTCTTTTAATCGATTGTTCACATAAAAACATAATATTGTGAAGAATTAGAAATGACTGAGCTTTCTCTCTTGGTAGTCCAGGTGGAATTGACAAGTGGTCCAGATTTATTTTTTTTTTACAATTTAAGGACACAATAACATATATATGGTGAGCTAGAATAACATGTTTTATTATCTTTAGAATTGAGAACCACCATGCATTACAGACACCTGCTGCCCCTGTAGATCTAATATAATAGAACTGATGGGACAGCTCTGGTTATTAAAGTAATTCCTGAAGGAATGATCCATCGATTAGACTTTCTAAAAGTTTCAGACCATTTAAGGAGAGCAAATTGAAACTGTTAGCATCAAAACAAATCTTCTCTATTTTACTTAGTAGAAAAATAGCATGATTTAAGAAATTTATCAACTTCATTAACACATTGGCACAGTATTAAACCACTGAATAATCTTTAATTATATTTGAACGCTTACTGGGGATGTATCTGGTGAAGAAACAAAATGTATACATTGGGATAAGGAAAAACAGTTTCAAAAGTGAAAACATTTAATATACATTTAAACATTTATATACATTTAAAAAAGGTAGGTGAAAAAAACACATGGCTAACCAGAACAAATAACTAGTGCATATTTTCCTCTCCATTTAAAAACATTTCTTAAACTTTGCTTTGGCCTGTGTATTGTCGTTACTGCCGTTGGTAAGCACTATGTGCCATATGTTAAAGAAACAGATGAACTGTTATTTGTTGCTCTTTTTCTGGTGCCCAAATGAAGCATTTCACAAACACAGGATAGACAAATTCAAGTGTTTTATCAAAGCTTCAAGAAACAGAAGTTTGGGCTTTTTAAACCTGCTATTTTTATCAAATTAAAAAAAGAGTGGTTTTTAAGGAGTAAAGACTAAACCAACAAACATGCGATGTAGTGCTTTTCTATTCATATTAATACCTTTAACCACAAGAAACATGCACTAAAGCATTTGCTGGCTTATTTACACTTTAGCTTTGACGGTCCAGGATGGTAATGTAACTGATACTTAACTCAACTGATACCATTTTGGTCACTTACATGTAATGGTTTGTTCAGCTCCATGGTGATAGAGGGCAGATATAGCCTGGAGAATTGCAATTTTCCTGTCCTTGCATTCAAGTCTAACTATCGTGACTTCAAGGTATATTAGATTGAAGCCGTTGCTGGAGTTCAGACTATTGCTTTTGATCAGATTGGATTCCTTTATTGATTGTCACTGATTTTTCTAACAGTATGCAAACAATTTGATTTCCTAATTGTCCATTAAATGCTATCTGAGATATTTTTTCCTTTGGCAAAATATTGTGTGAAATGAAGTGGTTGAAATTTTTAGATGTGAAAGTGTGGAAGAGAAATTAAAATGTTTGGCTGAAGAACACATCCCAGAGAGAAATAGGTGCTTGTACTATATGATACTTCAGGTTTCCTTCTTTTTTTATTTTGTCAGCAACCACATGGAATTGGATGGAATTTTGGTTGTTTGGTTTACAAGAAGGTTGCAATTTTATGTTTCAGGGGTTTGGAGGTGGCAGATTTGCATATGTTAATACATAAAATGTTTATCTAGTATTAGTAAATTACTGTAAGCTTATTGTGGGGCTGGTCCTACAAAATTCAAAGAGATGGTTTCTGTTTCAGTCCACTGCAAGTGTTACTGGTTATATTAAATTGAAGGCAGTGTGTTGTAACAGGTAAGGACAGGACTTTAAATCTGCCACTTTTAGACCTCCTCATTTGACTCTGGACAAGTAACAACATTTATGTGGTCCAACCATAAAAAATGCATAAAAATATAAATTCAATTCAAGTCAGTTCAGGTTATTCTTGTAAGCTCATTTCCACTTGTAAAATCAGCACAATGTACAATAAATATTATGAAAAATTAAATGTACTGAACATAAAACATAATGTTAAACGTCAAAAGAGAAGCAACATGCAATGTATACATTCAGATAGAAGACAACCCTCGCAAACATTTGCAGTTTTTAATATCTGGAAAACATTTGGGATTAAATTACTTAGAGATCTTTATATAGACAACATCTTTGCATCCTATGAACAATTACATTGCAAATTTAATTTTCCACCAACACATTTCTTTCACTATCTTCAAACTAGAAACTTTGTCAAACAGAACCTGCCCTATTTTCCTCATCTCCCACCTTCCTCAATGCTGGAAAAAATATTGCTCAGTCTCGAGGACTCAGAGAGCATTTCTGCAATATATAAAAATATTTTACAGTCCCTCCCTTTTAAAGATCCAAGAGGACAATGGGAAAAGGATTTCTCACTCAACATATCAGAAAAGGTGTGGAAGGTAGCAATGCAGAGAATTCATTCAAGCTCCATATGCGGAAAGCATACAATTATTCAACTCAAAATTATATATCGAGCACATCTGTCTCGCTTGAAGTTGTCCAATATGTTTTCAGGGCAAGATCCAACTAGCGAACACTGCAATCAAGCTCCAGCCTCACTGGTTTACATGTTTTGGGCCTGCAACAAATTAAAATCATTCTGGACAAAAATTTTTAAGTGGCATTCAGACAGCCTTGGTGTCCCAATCCCTCCTAATCCACTAACAGCTGTGTTTGGTGTTCTCCAGATGGACTTAAAGTGGAGAAGGACAAACAAACTGTGATTGCCTTCACTACACTATTGGCACACAGACTTATTTTGCTAAACTGAATCCTAACTTTCCTCTTTTAAGTCAATGTGTCTACTCAAATGCAGACCAAGTTCCAACATGGACACAGAGAAAACAAACAAAATGGACATGACTAACTGCAAATCAAAAAGTTATTATAGTTAAATTAAAACGCAAAATAAAAGAGTAAAACGAGACAACCTTATAAGCAGCAAAAACATGAGTATGCTATGCTAAAATAATACATAGGCTGATGGGTCTTCTTAAACTCTTTCAAGGTGGATGTTGATAAAAGTCAGCAGAAGATAGTTATTGAAACAAAAAAGGGACTGAGGACAAAAGACAACAAAAGGACCAGCTAACACCACCAATTAAAAATGATAGTCAAATTACCAAGAACATTATGTCCTAACTATTACTAAATAGCCTTTCTCTAACTAACACTAATATCAGCCAGTGGCATTTCTGCATTAAAGCCAGTGTGATGTTGATCAAAGTAAGTAATAATCTTCCCTCAGTAGTTTAACCTTATACTGTATTAACGTTTCATAAAAAACCTTTAACTTTGTTTTCTTAAGCATGAAAATGTTTGGAAACTTTGCCAAACACCACAAAATACATTTTAGTGAGTGGGAAAGGAGGAGCTGAAGTTTTGAGTAGATTATAATTGTGCACAGTTCTTCTATGTAGATAGATAGATAGATAGATAGATACTTTATTAATCCCAAATGTATTCCTGGTGGTTAGGTTGATAAATCATAAGAACAAATATTTACTATAATGTACTGTGTACATATGTTTCATGTTGTGCAACCTTTTTCTTGTTTTATTGCTTTTTGTCAGCTGTTATATGGAGACAATCAAGTAACATTTTCATCATACTACGCACACATGACAATAAATTTGGCCTGTCCTGACTTTTGATTGATTTTTTTGTAATGTGAAAAGTACATGCCTCGCTAGTCATTAGCAAAAGAAGAACAGACATTATTAGTTGGGTAAATTAATGTTTACGTGAGAGAGGTCTTCACACAACTTTTCATGCTAAAATATCAGTTATCCCAACCAAGATTCATTTATTTTTTAAACAAATCCAAAAGCTTGTATACTGAGTGCCACCATCATAAATAGGAATTAATCGATAATATCACAAAATGGTGGTGAACCTATAAACAAAAACAATAAATAAAATGGTAGTGACTGTGTCCATCCATCCATCCATTTTCCAACCCGCTGAATCCAAACACAGGGTCACGGGGGCCTGCTGGAGCCAATCCCAGCCAACACAGGGCACAAGGCAGGAAACAATCCTGGGCAGGGTGCCAACCCACTGCAGGACACACACAAACACACCCACACACCAAGCACACACTAGGGCCAATTTAGAATCACCAATCCACCTAACCTGCATGTCTTTGGACTGTGGGAGGAAACCGGAGCGCCCAGAGGAAACCCATGCAGACACGGGGAGAACATGCAAACTCCACACAGGGAGGACCCGGGAAGCGAACCCGGGTCCCCAGGTCTCCCAACTGCGAGGCAGCAGCGCTACCCACTGCGCCACCGTGCCGGTGTGACTGTGTGATATATGTTAAAATAAAACTAAGGTAAGATGATATGACAAAGAATAATGTTAAAATAAAACAAAGAGAAATATTATAGATTTTATAAAATATACTAGACTGAAAGAAAATAGATATTCTCAAATGAAGTTAACACCTTGAATTTGCAATGTACCTTAGATAAAGGCAACTCCTAAAACATATTAAGATAATAATTAATGTATTTATGTTATTCTAACTGTATATTGTTAAGAAAACACTTGCTCTGTTGTGGCTATGACAAAACATGTACTACAACTTGTTTTACCTGTACATCTCGCTTTGTTCGCCAAGTCCCCGGCCTGTGCTATGCGCCAGCCACTTCATGTTTCTGCCGCTCGTGTATGTGGATTTCACTTTCACCAAACAGCAAATCTTTTAATTCTCGTGGACAGGCCTCTTCATTGGGAAGAAACACTAATTTTCCTTGATGGCAACATGAATTAGTCGATCTACAAGTCTCTGACTTAAAGTTTAAAACCAAACAATAACTGCATACTTCTGTCATATCACCTATGTCCATATATTCGATCTGTTTTCGCTGTTCTGTTATTTCACCAAGTAATAATTTCCATTTGTTAGCTCTAATACGATCTTCACTATCAGTAAGGAGGGTGGGACTTGGCAAAAAGTCTCGTCTCGCGGGACCTGAAATTATCTCCGAGAAAGTCTCGTCCCAGGATTTTCTTTTATAATAGAGAGACATAAGTAAAAAAATAGGAATATGGATATTTATTCCATAGTATTTCCCAGGTAAGACAAATCAATTACAATATGCATCCAAACTTTTTCAGACTCTATTTGTATCTCTGTACATGACTTCTGTATTCATGTTTGATAATGGCGATTGGTAAATTTTGCCTTCATTTTATTTAAACAGGGAACAAGCGTTGTGTGGTCTCCATCAAAAGTGGAGAGTCAAACACTGGACTCTAAAAGACTCCTATGGCTTTTAGGCACTCAGTGTTCAAATCATGGCACTGGTAGAACATACACAATTTAAGAGGTGTAGCTTGAAACGTTATGGAAATTCACAGAAAAACATACCACTGCAAAATTTTAAAGTATATGGGAACATTTAGGAACATCAGTCTGAAAATTTTAATATAAGCATTCCTTCACTTTTTATACTGTCCGTTTACTTTCTACCTTCCCGATGATTTTATGAAAATACTACATAAGTTATGAAGACTCTATGGCAGTAATTCATAATATTGAATATGGTGTACCACCGTGAACCAGGCCATTCCTGGCCCCCTGTTATATTCACTTTACATGCTCCCCTTGAATCATATTATTTCATAACTTATGGTGCATTATCACAGCTATGCTGAAGATGCAGAGTGTTCTTTGTCTATAGCACAAGATAACACAAATGCTTTCAGCCCAATTATCCAGTGTCTTGTGAGATTCAACTTCTTTAAGTTAAATGAGGAAAAAAACGGAACTTCTAATTATTGGCAGTAACAAGAAAAGTGTGGACTTGGATCACTTGGGCTTAACTATGAAGTCAGAAGTAAAAAACTCAGGTGTTTTAAACAATTCAGGATAAAATTTCAAATTGTATAATCAAATTGCAAGGACAGCTGTAAGAACCAAATCTTTACGTTAACGTTAATGGTAAGTTTTCCCTGCTTAGGTTGAGCTAAAATAAAATATAGTTTAACACAGATAATAGAAGATTCAGCTTAACCCCCTATAAGTTATAGAAAATGGGAGGTTCATAATCTTAATTCTGTGTGACAGCAGAAGAGCCCATAGATTGAAGTTAGACAGCTAGAAACAAACCTGAATGGTTAGACAGATAAGACATTAAGTGCATATAGTGTTCTGACTGTTATTTAGAATGCTGCATAGAACAATACATAGAAACCTTAAGGAATGTAACTTAAATATTTAAGCAGAATATCATAAGTTTCTCTTTTCTTTTTTGCATGTACTATCAGTTTTTTTTTCTATTTTTTGTGTGAATTGTTTGCTTTGAATTTCACTAAAATCTTTAAAACAAAGACACTTGGACTGTGGAGGATTTTTTGTACAAAAAGTCATACTAGTGCCAGAATGCCTATCTGGTAACTTCATTTGAACTATTTTGAACCATATGGAAACTTTAATCAGTGCAGCTACTACAGCTTTCCTTCATTTAAGAAATATCACAAAGAGCTCTACTTACATGTCAGGAGAGAGAAAAATAATGCATGCTTTTGCTTTTAGCCAAGTAGATTACTATAATGCATTTTGTTGTGATTACATAAGAAACACCTAAACTGACTTCAGGTTGCTTATAGTGCTGCATCAACAATCTTAACCAAGAAAAGAAAAACAGCCTATTTCACCAGTTTTAGTTTTATTACACTGGCTGGCAATAGTCTTTAGGAGCGATTTTAAAATACTGCTGATTGTTTATAATGCTGTTAACGATCATATCTTGTGTGTCTCCCATTCTACATTCCAACTCATAATCTGAGATCCTCCAACACTGGTCTGCTCAATGTGTTGAGAGCCAAACATAAAAGAACTCATGAGACGGCTTTCAGCACTTATGCCCCTAAATTGTGGATTTGCCTGTCAACAGAAATGCGTCAGGTTGGCTCTGCAGAAATCTTTAAAAAACTTCTAATGACCGATTTTTAAATTTGTCCTTTAATTATGCCACCATTGTTTAAAAGATTAAAATTGTTAGTTTAATATTCAGTTATAGTTTTATTTAATCAGTGACTAATCCATTTCGATTTGCCTCTGTTTTCTTTTTTTCTGGTTCTCTCTGCCCTTTCTGATGCTGTTCAGTTTGCGGATGAAGACGGAGTCTGTGCATGTCTGCGTAACTGAATATGGACTCCACTGGATGGACTTTCATTTTTTATGTTAATATTCTAATGTCTTACATTATTACTGCACTGTTCTTTTATTATTTCTCTTGTTTTATTTACTATTTGAACGACTCTGCTCACCACTTAATACTAAACAATACAAATCTTAAGTGATGGCCTCTGTTTTTTGGAGATAGTCATCTATTATTGAGACGTATAACTAATATTGTCATCTAAGATTGAGACTTAGTATAAACCTACATTTGTGTTTTCTGTCTAGTATTGGCCCTGCTTTGACACCAAGAGCACAACCAACTTACACTGGAAGGGGTTTATTCCCCTTGTATGAAAATGTGCTATAAAAATGTAAAAAATATATACATGTATATATTTACACACAAATATATAGGGTGGGCAAAAGTAGGTTTACAGTTGTGAGTACACGAAATAAAGTTTATTCTTGTATTATCACAAGGCAACAAAAAAAAATTTTGTTTTGTTCCTGGCAAGACAATGTTATTTTCATGTTGCTTGGGTCAAAAGCAACTAGTAACAATCATCCATTGAGTCAAAACATTGGTTTTGTCACTTCTGTCCAACATTTTGTATACAGTCATGGCCATAAGTTTAGCATCACTGCAGCAAAACCTTGTTTGAGTCACTGCTACTAATTCTGTCATTCAATGGCATTAAGTTATGGTGCCAAGCTGTTGTATATATAAAGTCTAAACATACACCAATGTAATTGCTGTAACATCAGTCGGATATATCGCTAGATGTCATTGACATGGCTGCCAGATGGCAGCACCTGTATAGCAGCAGCAATTTGTTGTTTACCAAACCCGAAGTATGTAACACCTTATGGGGACTGCTGCTGTGGCGTGTTGATTCCTGACATGGTATTTACTTAACGGATTACTGTACAGAAAGTTTACAGTATTTGGACGACTTTTCCCACTGACGCTACTGCTGTGTAAGGGTATACAGCAGCTCACCCTCTAGTTGCAGCACAGGTGCTAGGCATATCACTACTGAGAATCGAGCGATAGAGCAGATTAGATATATTTTACATTTCTAGAGTGAGTACTAAACTAGTGAGTATTTTATTCAAGCATGGCATCGAGAGGTTGTAAATATCCAGCAGACTCTTTTTGTTATATTTGCGGTGAGTTTATCAAAACGCGTGCAAAAAAACAGTCATTGACTACATCTGCAAGAATGAATGCAGCGTATAAAGAATACAGTAATCCCTCGCTATATCGCGCTTCGCCTTTCGCGGATTTTATATGTACAGTAATCCCTCACTACTTCGCGGTTCACTTTTCGCGGATTCACGACTTCGCGGGTTTTTAAATACAAGTGATTGCCCGCCTATCACGGAAGTTATGTTCCAGACCCATCAGCAACAGGAGAAAATCCGCGATATACAAAGACCATATAAATAAACATTTTTATAGTTTAAGCCTTAAAATACCCATCCCACATGCTTTAAACACATGTAAACGTATAAAACACACTTTGTTAACACATATGATATGTGGATGTCGGGCTAAGGATATGAGTAACATCTCACTATTATAAAACATTTTAACTTCACGCAAGACAAGACAGTGAGACAGGAAAATTGGTGATGTACAGGCTTTTAAATTATTGACAGGCAGAGCGACAAGCAGCACAAAGCCAGCACAATGTCTACTTCTCCTTAGCGTTCATTCATCTCTCCACCCCCTTGACAATGCGAACTGCGCCTCCGGGGAGGGGGGTTTGAGCGAATGTGCGTTCAGCCCTCACAAAACCACACACACACTCCTCCTCCTTCCGAACGCGCAGAGCGACAAGCAGGCATTTTGGCAGAAGCAGCACAAAGTCCATTTCTGCTCAATGTGAGTTCAGCTGCCCCCCTTCACAAAGCGAGTGCAGACACATTGACGTCTGATCACTGCGTGCAGTGTGCAGTGTTGGTCTGCGGTGTTTAAGAATGTAGAAAGTGTTTAAGAGCATAGGAAGTGTTTATAAGAGTGTGGGAAAGGTTAACAAGAGAGTGAGAAAGGTTTATAAGAGTGTGGGAAGGGTTTATAAAGCCTTAAAATATGTGTAAATAATAAAATAAATATAGGTCGCTACTTCGCGGGATTACTGTAAGCATATTTAAATATATATCGCGGATTTTTTGCTGGTTCGCGGATTTCTGCGGACAATGGGTCTTTTAATTTCTGGTACATGCTTCCTCAGTTGGTTTGCCCAGTTGATTTCATACAAGGGACGCTATTGGCAGATGGCTGAGAAGCTACCCAGCTTACTTTTCTCTCTCTTGCGCGGACTTTCTCTGATCCTGACGTAGGGGATGTGAGCAGGGGGGCTGTTCGCACACCTAGACGATATGGACGCTCGTCTAAAAATGCTGAAAGATTATCTTCACGTTGCTACCTTCTGTAAAGCTGCTTCCTAAAGCGACATACTGCACGGTCCTTCGCATACTTAAAAGCTCAAAGGGCACGTATTGATTTTTGTTTGAAAAACAAACTCTGTCTCTCTCTCTCTCTTTGTCTGCTCCTGACGGAGGGGGTGTGAGCTGCCGCCTTCAACAGCTTTGTGCTGCGGTGCTTCGCATACTTAAAAGCCAAACAGCCCTATTGATTTGTTTGCTTTTCTGTATCTCTCTGACATCTGCTCCTGACTCCTTTGAAGAGGAAGATATGTTTGCATTCTTTTAATTGTGAGACGGAACTGTCATCTCTGTCTTGTCATGGAGCACAGTTTAAACTTTTGAAAAAGAGACAAATGTTTGTTTGCAGTGTTTGAATAACGTTCCTGTCTCTCTACAACCTCCTGTATTTCTGCGCAAATCTGTGACCCAAGCATGACAATATAAAAATAACCATATAAACATATGGTTTCTACTTCGCGGATTTTCTTATTTCGCGGGTGGCTCTGGAACGCAACCCCCGCTATGGAGGAGGGATTACTGTACTTTGGTATGGCAGTTGGAGATCAAGAAAAGTCTTGGGCTCCACACTTTAGTTGCAACTGCTGCAAGAAGACTCTTGAAGGTTGGTTCCGGGGAGAGAAGAGAAGCATGAAGTTCGCAATACCGAGAATTTGGCGAGAACCAACAGATCACCTGAACAACTGCTATTTTTGCATGGTAGATCCATCAAAACGACGTTCTGGGAAAAATGCATCTGCTGTGTTCTATCCTGACATCCCTTCTTCGATCGGCCAAGTTCCAAATTCCTCTGACCTTCCCATTCCAGCACCACCACAGAACATGCAGGTGTCTACAGAAGACACCAGCTCAAACAGCGACACTGATGCAGCTGACGTTTCTCATGCTGCTGATGAAAGCACTCCATACTTTCCTAACCAGAACGACCTCAATGACTTGGTGAGAGATCTTGGTCTCACTAAAGCTAAAGCCGAACTTCTGACATCCCGACTGAAACAGTGGAACTTGTTAGACAAAAACTTCAAGTTACAGGTCAGAGAAAATAACATCAAGCATTTTCCGTTTTTTTTACCCTTCAAGATAACCTTTGCTACTGCCATGATGTGACAGGTCTTTTGATGCAATTGGGATATCATGTAACCCACAGGATTGGCGCCTCTTTATCGACAGTTCTTCCAGAAGCCTAAAAGCAGTTCTTCTCCACAATGGGAATCAGCTACCATCTATCCTGGTGGCTCACTCAGCACAGCTTAAGGAGGAATACAATAGCGTCAAATTGCTGCTGCAGGCTTTGAACTATGAACAGTATGGTTAGGAGGTCATTGGTGATTTTAAAATGGTAGCTTTCTTAATGGGTCTTCAGGGTGGTTTCACCAAGTTTCCATGCTACCTTTGTCTTTGGAACAGCAGAGACACCAAAGAACACTACCATCGTTGAGATTGGCCAGAGAGGAGCAACTTCACCGTCGGAATTAACAACGTCAAATGGGAGCCTCTGGTGGATCCTAAATAGGTTCTTATGCCGCCCCTGCACATCAAGTTGGGGCTAATGAAACAATTTGTCACAGCTCTTGGTAAAGAGTCTGCAGCCATAAAATACCTAGAAGAATTCTTTCCCTGAGGCTAAAGTAAAAGCTGGTATCTTTGTTGGACCACAGATAAAGAAAATCATGGATTGTCAGCAATTTTCCAGCACTCTCACAGAGGTCCAAAAGGCAGCTTGGAGCAGCTTCATCGCAGTAGTACGGGAATTCCTCAGAAATCATAAGGCCGAGAATTATGTGGATCTGGTAGAGACACTAGTAAGGAACTATCAGTGTTAAAAAGGCTCGTGTGCCTTTAAGGCACTGAAGCATGGTCATGTCGAAACCGTGAAGTATGCGGTGAGCATGTGCATTTGTGGGATGAACATCGTGAAAGCCGGAACTACTGGAGCCACTAGAGAAAGTTTAAGTTTGTGCGTTGTTGACCAAATGTAAGTTCATATGTACATGTTTAGAAGTTAAGTGTTAAAGTTAGAGAGAAAACTGTTCAGAATTAGTAGTTAGGTTAATATTTTACATTACGTAGTGTTGAAATTGTAATTGCAAACACCTTACCTTGAAAGTGTGAAGCTACAGTGCCACCTATTGGACATTTGTGTATAGCATAGAAAGATAACGTATATATGTACTAAAATTTATCATTTTGCTTCTTGCCTGTTAGACCACACATACACCTACTCACCTACCTGTACAGTTGTTACTACTTCATGTGAATTTTTGGCATTTCAACATTAAAGCAGTGTTCCTGAAATGGTTGGATTAGTTCCTGTGTTCTAACCGACACACCACAGCGATTACAGTGTATTGCAAGTCTGCCTTCTCAAATTACTTCATAACAATCAGGCTATGGGGTGTAGGATGTCGCTAAAGGTGCACATCCTGGATGCTCATCTACAAAATTTTAAGGAGAACATGGGAGCGTACTCAGAGGAACAAGGAGAAAGATTTCACCAAGATCTCAAGGAATTCGAGCATCGATACCAAGGACAATACAACAAGAATATGATGGGGGACTACATCTGGGGTCTTGTTCGTGACAGTAACTTAGTTCACAATCGTCAGTCTAAAAGGACATGTAATTTTTAAGTTTAATTGGACTATATGGAAACAAGTCAGAAGATTTTGTAAAACATTTGAAGTCTCTTGCAAAGGCTGTTAATGTTATCTAATGCGTGTTCTGAACTATTGATGTCCTGACCACAAAATCAAAGTTATTTTGAAATGAAAGTTATTTTCTATCATTTGGATATATAAGCTAACAGGAACTAATAGTTATTTCACAGACACAAAAACTGTGTTACATGGTGTTATTTATTTATTAAATATAGTATTATTTATTTGTATTATTTATCTTCTTATCTGTCTTCGTCTTTTCATTATTAAAATGTTCTTGAGTGTAGCAAGTAGAGTACAAGAATGTGTAAATAATGAAGGCCAGCAATTTGAGCACTTACGAGATTGTATCTAAATGCACTGTGCGACTGTGACATTTTCTTGAGTTAATAAAGTTAATAAAGCTATTGTAATGATCATAACTTGCATGACTTTTTCCATACAAACAACTGGAAATCTACTTTTGCCCAACTCTGCTTTGCAGTTTTAAGAGTAGCAGCCTCTTTTTTCTTGTGTGTCATATCCTAGAAAAATAGTAATGTGAATTTCCCATTGGGATTAATAAAGTATCTATCTATCTATCTATCTATCTATCTATCTATCTATCTATCTATCTATCTATCTATCTATCTATCTATCTATCTATCTATCTATCTATCTATCTAATAAAAAGTCAAATTTTAAGAAGTACATTAATTCACAGATTGATGGATTTGAGATACATGGAAGCCTAAGGAGCTCATATGTTTCATATTTAATAAGTATTAATTGTTCACTATGTAGAAATATTCACTGCACATGTATGTTACAATACTATAAGCTTCTGCACATGACCATGCGGTTTTATGGTTGGAAAAACAAAAGAAGGTGGAAGATGTAGAGCCAAGCTGCAGTAATTACAAAAAACCCAGAGATCTCTTTTTTATTTTTTCATTTTTTTTTGTTCATCTTTTTTGCTTCTTAATGGGAATCATTTTCTAAACAGTGTTTAAAAAATAATTACTAGGTTCCATATTATTTCTGTATGTGCAGTATTCAGTCTTTATACAATTTCTTTGTGCTACAACTGCTCGCCTTAATTTTTTGTGCATTTATAAGCTGTTGAATAATTCTGTGCTGGTCAAAAAAGAAATCAGAGATGTGAATCTGTGCTTGACTTTCAGCATTAGATTGACAGTTTAATATGACACTTTTAGGATTTATTTAGAAGGAGACTCTGCATGTCTTAAAGAATATCATCAAAGGAGCAAAAAGCCTCATGGACAAAACTAAAACAAAAGGCAGACAATATTAATATATCTACTACACAGAAATTCAAGTGATGCCATACACTCACAAGACATGATATTGCCCAGCTTGTCATCTCTCTTAGTGCCAGCTGTGGTATTTCCCAAAAAGCATTAGTGCTTTCTAAGTGGTGCTTACTTGTCAAGTTCTATAGCTGTTTGGCAGCTGTCATAAATTCCAACTTTTTTCTCTATAGTTCTCAAGCATAAAAGTTTCAAAAACTGTTCCAAAAGCCCTATAAGTGGAAGAAACTGTCAAGCTTTGGTTTGAAGCAAAAGGGGCAAAACAAAGAATCTTTATAAATAAACAAATTTATATTCCAAAAATGCTCTGTAAAAGTCAAAGCTTGGAGGAGCACAAAAAGGCCCAGAAGTAGTTGCCTGAAATAGACAATCTAGTAGCAAACAAGTCCTAAAAACACAAATTCAAGAGATGTCACAAAACTGAGTGTAAGAGAACAGATAGACCACAGTAAAGAGATGGGGCACCACCTTGGTAACCCCATATAACTTGAATGCAGAAAGGCAAGATAAAACAGGCAATAGTTGCGACAATGTTTTTTCAGACACAAGTTCCAAAATGAAATGTTTCATGATGGCAGATTTTCTGTTCTTCATTCCTTCGAGTATGAAGAGGCAGATCTTAGTGGAAACACACTGGAATTGATATCAGATGTTTTACAGATATCAATCATCAGGTCTGCAGAGGGAGGAAGAGAAAAGGCATTAGGACACAATGCCAACCCCAGGAGCAGCATGGAATTACAATCACTAGAGCTTCTAAGCTGTATACTATGTGCATGCGTGTGTATAATAAATATTTAATAATCAAAACTTTGAGAAACTCACCAACTTCAAGTGCAATCAATGAACAACTAAGAACTGTGTGTTTCCTCAGCCATTAACCCTTTAACCGCCAACTCCCTAAATATTCCCCACGCCAGGCGAAATCTGAACAATTTTCGTTTTTTTACTTTTTTACATTTTTTTTACATTTTTTACATTTATTCAAGCAGTATTGACCACTAAATGTTGTGCAAGTTGCCAGTGTATACACGAAATCTATAAATGTAACCTGAATTCTCAGCTAAGCAAAACATCTTGATACCAAACCGTGCCCTTTTCAATGGTAGATACTGTCGAAACTGTAAGCGGCCCTTCCACGACAATAAACTTTCATCAACTGCAACTGACGGTCCTGGCATGTAGGGCAACTGAAATGCTTCAAATAAATGATCAATCAAAGGATGTAGCTTGAACAAGTGGTCGCGGTTTGGATCTTTCTTATCTGGCTCGTTTCTGTTGTCATTCAAATGAAAGAATTTCAGCAGCAAAGAGAATCGGTTACGTGTCATGACAGCTGCAAAAATAGGTGTTGCATACATAGGATCTGTAGACCAGTACATCTCAATATCTGGTTTTCTGATTATTCCCATCAACATCAAAATCCCAATGAATTTTTTCATTTCGTTTTCATCAGTGTCAAACCAAGCACGAACACGGGAATGTGGAGGTAAATTGGGATTTTTCTCAATAAACTGTGCTGCATACAGATTTGTCTGATGAACAAAATGTCTGATCAAATCAGGTGACACAAACAGCTCATAAAACTGCTCAGCAGTGTAATTGTTTACATCAACAATAAAGCCACACGTTCCCTCAAACGAATGCAGAAAAGGTAGTTCACCACGGGCAGCAGCCCAGCTGAGATGCTGGGGATACACCCACTCAGCGCCGTCATCCGATGCGTCTTCATTCACAGTATCATGCAGCGCACGTTGCTGCTCATCACTGTCGCTAAAATCTTCTTCAGAACTGCTACAATCATGATCAGAACTGTCCAAAATCGCCTGCAAAGCCTCACTTGAAGTCAGTTTACGTTTCGCCATATTCACAGCTGTTACATGCGAATCACGTCACATGACCGGCCAAAACAACCACAGACTTGTCGAAATACAACGTAGTAATAATACCCACGCCAAACCGTCAGTTATACTACTTGCCAGGCATTCACATAACCACAGGCAAATGTGCCGGATAATTCCGGCAGTATGGCGTTAGCAATAAAACAACGGTGCCGGATATATCCGGCAGAGGGCGGTTAAGGGGTTAAATGATTGAGAGCAGTCCCTTGAAGGAGGTGAACAGGTGGTCTCTTCAGGAACCTCTCACAAAGCACATGACAACATGTTAGAACAAGGTGTCGCAGTAGAGGTTCTGATCCACCTCTTGAACCCTCAGGTACCACTCCAAACACCAGGTAAAAGTACAAGTATTATTTATTTTACTATAATACAGTGCACCAAGCACCCTCCACTTCACACTACTCATATAACTATCAATCACTACAATAATCACAAATCCTCCACTCCCAGACACTTAGCCACCCTACCTCCCAGCTCAGCTCAGTGTCTGGGCTTTCCCAGAGTCCTTTATACTCCCTGACCCGGAGGTGTTCCTGCCCAACAGTCCACAAGTCCTTATTCCCTCTGGGTCAGGGTAAACAGTCCTTATCTTCACCCTGGAAGCACGCCGTTTCTTCCTGTCACTGGATTATGATGCACTTCTGGGTTATAGGGCATGTATGAGTCCACGGGCCTCCCTACAGCGACTCCCAGTGGTCCCCAAGGTATCCAGCAGGGCTGTGTGTAAAAACTACATAGTCCATGAGGCCCTGCTGGAATTCGGGGCCCGTCCATGCTGTCGGGAGAACTCCTCCTGGCGGCCTGGGGGTGAGGGCCGGAATATGAAGCCGGCCATCCACCACAAAGGATAGACACACAGAAATTAAATAAGACACCGAATGCAAATAAGTAATATTAACATATAAAAAAGGATCCAAAATGAATGAAAAAGACATGAAACAGGAATTTGAAACCACCAGAGGGGGAATCCTTGCTGAACCATAACAATGTTATTATTTATGGTTTTGAATTATCGTTACTGTTGTTACAATGACTTTACAGTATCTCATTTCCATTTTAGGTTTCCATTTTGCTTGTCGCAGGCTCGATTTCTCATAGTAGTCATAGGTGCTGTCTTCTTATTTACTGTCACTATGGCTGTTTCAATCATGTGACACAATGATTTGTCAGATGCTTTGGTAACACTTTAGTTTAGGCCCTACACAAATGTACCTGTTGCTCATATACTGCTTTGTAACAAGATCTTAACAAAGGCTTCTTTTGGTCTTAGTAATACAAAGCATCAGTAAATGGTTATTCATCTCTGTGCATTGTGGCAAATTAAGAGTTTATGATACGCTGGTAAAATTACTTGTGAATATGAAGGATTCACAGGTCTTATACTGAAGTATGCAAGATCAAGAGAAATGTGTCTGACTTAAGCTTCCTGTGACAATTCCAAAGTCATTTAGTAGGCCACATTGCAGAGAAAAAAAATGACAGTTCTAATGCTTTGTAAATGTTATTAAAATCAAAAGAAGCCTTTGCTAAGGGCTTGTTACATAATAATATAAGATCAATAAGTGGCATTTTTGCAGTACCTAAACTAAAGAGTTACCAATGCTTTTTCTGTATATAAGAAGGTGGCATTCATCTCAGTGTTCTAGTTTTGACCTAAAAACAAATACCAATTTTTTTTTCTAATAGATTTATGGGCATGTAAACTAAATTAGAAATAGGACTACTGGCTACTTTAATTTGACTTTAAGTCTAGTCTGTGCCTTTCTTAACCCCTGCCTGTTTTTTGTGTGCATTTCTGACTTGCAATTTAAAACTTAAAATCCTTCTCATTTTTTTTCTTCCGTATTACGTTTTGAATCTTTGACTCTAACTATCCTATAAACACCATTGTTTCCACTGCTGATATTTTTATCATTGAAATTCTTTTTGTTTTGTTTCTTGGCAGTCACACCATGATGTCACAAGAGTAAAGAGTATGGCTACATGCATAATGAACACATAATAGACATGTGATGACCCTGGGTTGTGGTCACCTGATTTTTTGTAACCACTTTGACACACAGTATAGGGTAACCTTAAAGCATGGTCTCATTTTCAGCTCATCTAACCCTTTCTTGAAATGTACAACTGGGTAATTTTTGACCTGATAATATATTTTGAAACACTTTTACCTTCCTTGTGTTGTGATTTTCTTTGACTCATAAAACAAAAAATGCACAAATGCCTAACGACCTAAATGGAATATGAGGTTTTTCTGCTTATAAGCTCAAATCCAACGAATATAGAATTTTGCTGATCTGGTAAACTGCCATTAGAATAAGATTCAGACCCTGGAAAAACAAGGGGCAAATCTCTCTGCAGAGTATATCTCTGAAAGAAACTCACAGATATAGCAGACACCTCAAATAAATAAATACATTCATACATACAGTACATACATACATAAATAAGAGTTTGGAGCACATGGGAACTAACCCTGGTCTAATAAAAGTACTCACTTTCTCAAATGAGAATGCCAAAATTAGAGCATAGAAGATATAATATATTAAACAGTGTGTAAAAAAACAGCTTCTGGCAGTTAACCAGTTTATGTTTATGATAGGTACACCCTTCCTATTTTGGATAATAATAATAACAGAAAGACCTGTAATAGTGAATTACCATTAATTTGCAGATCAATAACTATTATGTGATTTGCAAAACAAACTCAGCATTAACTGTGCTGTAGCAGATGTTCGAATTAAATGGCCACTCTGCTACAGAGTGTTGTGATATTTGCTTCCTATCACAGAAGAGCTGTTGCCTGTCATTGATACTGAATGTACTGTAAAATGGTAAGTCATTTTACATGAGTGTTTAGTTATTTAATTCGTACTGTAGTCATAGTCATATTTTTATAAAGTAATAAGCATAACGTGCTCACGATGTCACAAAAATGTAAATGAGGCAAATGTTTGAGGCTGAAATGCATATTAGAAGGAGGATTGAAGCAGGAGAAAAAAAAAGATATGTAGCAAAATAATTGGGGTTAACACCTCAAATGGTATGAGCCCCGCAACAGCACCCTTTACCCCACAATGGGTGGACATATCCATATTCCTCTTATGGTAAACCTACTACCAGCAATGAAATTCCTTACAACAAAGTCAAGTTCTGAAACAAATCTACTTTATTAACTGAGGTCTTAGTGTAATTGTGTTTGTAAAACTGTAAAAACCTTTTGCAGTTGTAGAATTTTTAGAATATTGGCTGCATTTCAGGATTAAAATTTGTGTGACTCTCTTTTATTTTGAATTCTTTTAGCAAATGACGTAGCACAGAGAAAAAAAACAACTTATGTAATAATGAATGGTTGAATAACTAAGATACAATAAACAACCTTTCATTCAATCAACCAAAAAAATAATCATTAACTAGACAGGAGTTAAGCCACGTATAAATCAGAAAAAACAATACTAAAATGGAAACCAAAAAGTCCAAAAATCCTTATCCTGATTGATCTTTCCTTCACTATTGCTATTTTATTTTATTTGAGGAAGAGTCTTTGGTGATTCCATTAACTCCCATCGAAAAATAGCAGACATAATGAATGCAATGAATACACAAAAATAAAAAATAAACAAAAATAGTAACAATAATACACCCCAAATATTTTATAATACAGCTTACCTGAATCCTTGACACACCACCATTTGCGTTCAATCGGCCTACCATGCATGAGAGGTAATTTTTCTCTCCACACTCCTTTCTTGTGTCTCGACTTCATCATCACGGTAGTTGACTTCTTGGCCTTGCATCGAATGAGTGACTGCTTCTTTAGGTGTAGTCAGGCAGCACACATCTGATAAAAAATTGTGCCTTACAGCAATAGTATCTCAAATGATTGCTGATCCCAATGGTTTAATTACATTGGGAAAACAGCATTAAACTTGGAATGATTCTGGCTAATGCTTCGTATTGAAAAAATAATAAATGTACAATATCACTATGTATATTTTTCTTCTTACTCTGTGCACATGTTGGAATTGCTTGTCACTGTCTCTTGTCCAGAGAGTATATAAAAGGGATTTAGAAACCTAATAAGAGATGCTCGATTTAACAGCAGGCTTTTCTAATTGCAGTTCAAGTGATTTTATTCTTATGCTATACAATGCATTTCTGAGGCCTCATCTGATATACTGAGCCCAAGAAGGACATTATAGAGAGACTATAAAGAGCAGTTACATGACTCATTCCAGAACTGTTAGGTATAATCTATGAACAACAATTAAAGGAGGTTAAGTATGGTCAACTTAAACAAATGGCCATTACGCCATGGCATGATGAAAATGTTTAAAACTAGAAAACAATTGAGTAACATGGATGCCAGCTATTAGTTTAAAAAGAATTGTTCACTTGAAACAGAAGGGTGCAGATGGAAGCTGGTTAAGGATCATTTCACACAAACATTACATTTTTTCCATTCACTCAAAGAACAGTTGATACATTAAATAAGTTACAAGTAATGTAGCAGATTGCAGCTCTTTGGAGACCATCACTTTCTGACTTTATTATGCTGTATACTGTGAAAGTAAGTTAAACAGGGATTAACACACTATTTTTGTACAAAAAAATTCTTATACTGATAAGTGATTTTTAACTGCAGACTCAACACAATCATAGATCACTATGCATTATTTCTAAGCATGATCAAGTAATCTAAGATTTTATAAAAGATCAACTGCGGTGGGTTGGCACCCTGCCCGGGATTGGTTCCTGCCTTGTGCCCTGTGTTGGCTGGGATTGGCTCCAGCAGACCCCCGTGACCCTGTGTTCGGATTCAGCGGGTTGGAAAATGGATGGATCATAAAATAAATGGTTCACTGTGGTTTTATCACCCATGCTGAATTTAATGCTATGTTTTTTTTCTCTGTAGTGCATCACCATTGCTCACAATCACTGACCATGCTCCTATAATATGCAGGGACAATCCAACTCCTCCAATGATGCACTGACTTTCTTAAATATTTGTCTTCACAGAAAAAAATCTTCACTGAGATCTTCTAATTCTCAGACATCTCTATTGGGATCTTTCAACACATACTGAAGCAATGACTTAAAAATGATACTCTGTATTCTATATATGAGGAAAGAAAACAAAATGATGTAATAAAATGACAGGTCTTATCACAGCATTTGATGAAAAATGCACATGTGCACACACCTCTAATCTTTGCAACAAATTGCCTGCATTTCATATTTAAAACTGATTTTTTTGTACAAAAACTGAATTATTATGATTTAGTAGGACTCACACAATGAATGTGGAGACAAAGTCATAACCTAAGTCTCCTAGCACACCTAATATGTAAGAGGTAAGTCTATAACAATATTATTATTTTTAACACCAAAGTTATTTCTAAACTGCTTTGTGCTTATTATTCAGTACAGTACCATATGTATCCAAATCCAGTTATAATTAGGCTTAAACAAATAGTTTTCTTAAGAAACTTGCCACCAACTGTCTAAAATTAACCATCAACTGTTACCAGTCGTAGGTGCCATAAAATCAATGCGAACAGCCACCTCACCAAATTCTGTTAAAAATGCCCTCATAGTTATTATGGACATACTCTAATTCTTTATAAGTACTGAAACCTAGAAGTAGATGTAACACCTTTCATCATTTTATGTGATCATTCCACATTTACAAAAGACAGTCACTGTATTTTCATGTGACATCTAGTTTATCATTTGCCAGGAACATGTTTCCCTTATTGAAAATCGTTTTACTGGACTAGAATGGAATTACTTATTTATAACACTCTTTCCATTCTAGTATGGCTTCAAATACATAGATAGATAGATAGATAGTCTAAACTATCTATCTATCTATCTATCTATCTATCTATCTATCTATCTATCTATCTATCTATCTATCTATCTATCTATCTATCTATCTATCCACATTGACATTAATTTGTCCTCTGTGTAGTGATCTCACATCTAATTAAAACTTTATAACCAAAACATTATGTCTTTGCACTTCTTTTTTTTCTTGTTCAGTATGGAAATGATCTTTAATTTTTTTCACTGTAGTGGGCTGTAAATTATCCAGTTAGATGCTGGACGAACTGTAAGCCAAGGCCGCATGGAAACAGAATAAGATGCATTATTGTTTTTTTCTTCTTTTTTACTGATGAGACTTATTGTTATTACTTATTATTTGACTGATGTCGTTATCCAAGGTGACTTACAAAAATTTGAGGTACAATCAGTTACAGTACAATTCTTTTATTTCCAATTGGAGCACAAGCGCTTATGGTCTCATAGTGTCAGTTGCACAATTTGTACCTACAATATTTGGGTTTAAAGTCCATAGTTCAAATCTGTAACCACTATGCCACACCTGGAAGTGCTGCCGGAAGAAGCTCGTTGGGCACCTGGACATCTTTCCGGGTGCCGTATAAAAGGAGCCAGCCGCCACCTCTCAATGGCCGGAGTCGGGAGGAAGTGGACAAAGCTCTTAAGGAGGAGTAGAGGTGGAAGGACTGGCAGTAAAAACGGGCTGTATTGTGCTCTGTGCTTTGTGTGCTTTGTGTGCTGTGAAGGCAACAGTGTTAATAAACCATGTGCTGTGTGGACTAAAACCTGTGTCATGTCTGTCTGTGTCGGGGTTAGGGCAGCTGTACACTGTACATGCCCGGGCTTCACAACAGATAATATGTCCTTAACTTCATCATAATACTTTGCGCTTTTCATTTAATTATTTAAATTACATAACTTACTACAAAGTCTACATTTCAGAGTCCTTTCATTATCTTAACTCACCAAGTCTAAAAGAAAGAGATCATCAAAGTCTTATTTAAATAACCTTTTATTACAGTTGTAGGGTGGATTAAGCAGGATCTTTCAAATTGGGCTGATTGCTTAGAGTAATTAGTGCAATTAAAATGATTATTTTTTCAAATTTTCAGTAGTTCTTTGAATGTATTCCTGTTGTAAACCAAAATCTTTATTTAAAATTTATCAAAACACAGTGCATATAAGTACAGTATATTTAAAGTTATTTATTTTACTGACAGCAGCATATACTAGCCTTCCTCCCTCACGCGCCAGCCTCTGGACATGGACCTTACCTCAACTTAGCTAGCAAACGAAAGAACTACTTAACAGATTTAGGGTTTTTATCTATAATTTGCTTGAACATTCTAGTTGATTTTGCTACTTCTCTCATCACGCTAAGAATCATAGTTCACTTGCAGGAGTGATATATTCATACTAATCTGAGACAGAGGCTGCGAGACGAGGGGAGGGGGAAGTGTGACATCAGGAGTGGGGAGCCAGGCAGAGCCCACCTCACTGTCCTGTTTCACTACTATGTGGGAGGAGCTGCAGGGGATTGCCAGTGTTGTATAAAGACAATGCATGAGACATGAATGGGACTTGAACCCAGAACACTGGATCCATGAAGCTGCAGTGCTAACCACTGCCTTACTAATTTTTAATATCCTTTACAATCAAGTCAAGAAATGTATAACTGTGGCTACTGAACTATTATGATCAAAATCTCATAATGAAATAATTGCCAGTGTTTTGACAGAGTGTGTCTATAAAGACAAAAACTATTAAATTTGAATAAAGAAAGGCTAATTTAAAACAAATAAGATAAAGCTTAGAAAATAAAACAACACATATTTCTACATGTACAGATTCTTCAGTAGCCTTAAGCTCTATTTAAAAGTATATTTAATATGTCTCCTCTGTCCTACTCTGACAGGGTAAGAAAATTAATCCTGTGTTAGCCTTGAGCAGAGATCCCTGTGGTGGATCTAATCCAGAGCCTGTGCCTCAAAATTACTCCACGTATTGTGCTAAAATTCACACTACGGTAGGAATTTGTCCTACCTCAGAGTAGGACATAAGAAGTATGTATGAAACTTCCCAGTCCCAGTTCCAGCTAGGAGTAGGAATTCAATCATTGAGAATGAATGACATCACCTTGTCATAAATTGCCACTCACGATGACATTTTGTAGTTTTCTGATACTAATGCTCAGGCTTCACGACAATAATAATAATAATAACAATAATAATAATAATCATTATCATCATCAAGGTAGTGGGAGAAGAAGGAGAAGGAAAACATAATAAGGTAGGATACTGTGCTAAGCTGCACATTATTTTTGCTTCTTGATCATAACAATATCAACAATAATAATACAATAACAAGCACTGAGATGGAAATATCAAGACATACACAACAACAAAAACCATTTATTTAAATGCACATTTTCATACAAATGGAGTAGCTCAAAGTGCTTTACAAAATGAAGAAAGAAATGTTTATAAGAAACAAAATAAGATCAGGTAATACTATGTAACAAGGAATAAATTAAGGTCAGATGGCCAGGAGGACAGAAAAATCAAACAAAAAAAGAACTCCAGATGGGCTGGAGAAAAAAAAAACAAATCTTCAGGGGTTCTAAGGCTAACATAAATGATCTAAATGAGTCCTTATGGCTTTCAGGTTTCACATGAAAAAATTTGATGATGGTGGTCATGTGGACATCTGGAGTACTGTCCACAATCCATCAATGTAGGGACTGCATAGTGCCTTGATCAGATGGTACTGGACAGAAAACTAGAAAAAGAACCACAGAGGAGAGTAGGGATTAGTACAGACCACAGAGCCTTGATGAAAATGATAATTTCATGCACATATAGCTTAATAGAGATACACTAAAATGTAGTTATGTGGAAGCCATGTTAAAATAATGGGCTTTTAGCTCTTTTTAAAAATGTTCCACCGTATTAGCCTGGCGAATTTCTATCAGTAAGCTATTCCAGATTTTAGGTGCATAACATCAAAAGGCTACCTCACCACTTCTTTTAAGTTTAGCTCTTGGAATTTTAAGTAGACACTCATCTGAAGATCTAACATTACAACTTAGAGTATAAGGTTACAGGCATTCCAAAATATAGGATGGAGCAAGATTATTTAAGGCTTTGTAGACAAAATTAGATAAAGTAAAGGAACAGGCAGGAGTTACGTTACATATTTAATTACGTGTTATTGATAATATACTAAAAATATTAATGAAGCAGCGTACAGTGTGATTATTGACAAATCATACCACTACAGCCTAAGTACCAGTTGATCTTGTGTCCATAGGCAACTCTTAGCTTATCTTCAGTCTAGCTTGGATTGCTACCAAATGGCCTTTGAATGGAGTATTGAAATAGGTCACATGCCTGTCTCAATATGGCTGCCGAGATAAAGTTGTCTTCATCTTGAATATTTATTAACTTTTATGTCAGATATCACTCCACTATACAGGCATGTTTATTTTGGGCATTAGAATGTTAGAACTATCTAGACGAGAATGGGCCATTCACTCTAAACTAAGCTCAACAGTCCTATCCACTTAATTCTTCCAAAATAACATCAAGTGTAGTTTTGAAGGTCCCTAAAGTTTTAATGCCTGCCACCCTACTTGGTAACTTGTTCCATGTGTCTATGGTTCTCTTTTGTGAAGGAACATTTCCTAATGTTTGTGCAAAATGTACCCTTAACACGTTTCCAACTGTGTCACTCTCGATCCACTGTACTGTACTGTATTCTCTTCATAATTTTAAACACTTCAATCATGTCACCTCTGAATCTCATTTTGCTTAAACTGAAAATGCTCAGCTCTTTTAATTTTTCTTAACTCATATAATAACTCATCCCCTATAGTCCTGGAATCAGCCTAGTTAGTCTTCTCAGGACTTTTTCTGGAGCTGTTATGTCCTTTTTGTAGCCTGAAATCCAAAATTGTACACAGTACTCCAGAAGAGGCCTCTACAGTATGTTATTAAGCTTCAGTATAACCTCTTTTGACTTGCACTCTGCACTTCACTCTACACTTCATTCTACATAACCTAACATTCTGTTAGGCTTCTTAATGGCTTATGAAAACTGGCAGTTCATAGTGACAAGTCCACTATAAATCCTCCACATATGGTGTACGTTCGATTTTTAGACCTCAGATTTATAAAACCTGCATTTTTATGCAATTTATACTTTATAAATCACAATCACCTTGTACCTCGAACACTACCTTGAAACATCCATATATGAAGCATGCTAATCAACCTCATAAATATGCAATCATAATGCTGCAGAACTTCATTGGGTGACAGAGCAGATTCCCTGCTGATGCATCAAGACCCCAACACAAACATTCAATAGTATCTGTCTGTGTTCCACAACTGAGATTGCAAAATCATTCTGGAGGTGTGGGAAAGGCATAAAGCACCAGCATATGAACAAGTAGCCACTATGATTTGACAAATATACTGAAGCGATTGCTGTTACAATGAATAGTACAGGCCATAGGAAACACTTGTGGTTCAGCCAGTTACCTTAAAATCAAGCCATTCACCACATACAGCAAACATCATGTCTGTCAAAGCTACTTTGCCTCAGAATAAATTAATCTTGGGTTGGCCTTGGCTACAGAGACGCAACATTTGTCAGCCACATCTTGGCATTACAGATGACTTGTGCATTAATGGAATATCACTGCTTATGAATAACAAATGCTGTTTCAGTTTTGCTAGGTGTCGGTAAAGTGCTCCGATTAGGGTAGAAGAACTGTAAACTGCCTGTAAATGGCCTTTTAATGTCGGCAAAAACATGCTATATTTTATGTATGCGCACTCACACCATATGAAAACTGGATGTAGTGCCTTTATTTCAGTTTACGAAAATGTTTTTTTAGTAATAGTTTCAGTTTTGATTTTAGTTTTTGTTAACTATAATAACCTTGGCTATGTTCCTGACCAATCAGACAGTTCTGTGAGAAGTGACAACAGATAGCTGGTATAAACTGTTCTGTGAAAATATGCAGTATTCAACCTATTAAAAGTGTACAGTCTGTACATCAAATTCATAATTTTAAAAGTGTAATATGTTTGTCATGTCAAATCACATTATAATAATGGCTTGATGATATGTATTATGTGTGTGAGTTGTCATTTAGCTGGTTTGCTTGCATTTCCCTACTTGATCAAAGGTGTCATCATTTTCCACTTACTCTGAAATTTTACATATACATGGGTCAGAGTTGTTATAAATACATTATATGCAGATTCACCAGCCAAGTTTTAAAAAAAAAAATGACATTTGCGTGGTAAGTTGCGTATGCACATTTTGAGCCACATCATTGTCCTCATGTATAATGTCTTGCATAGAATTCACACTAAAACATGGTGTACGGTAGCTGTTTGTGGAAGCTGCTGTTGTTAACGGTTCTGCCTTTGTCCAGAAACGGATTCATAAGCTTTATGAACTTAGTCTCAGAAAGTCTTTCTCCCATGGGGCAACTGGGATCTTTTCCTGAATAAGATCAAACACAGTTGTGTAGAGTGCAAGAGGAGCATCCATCTGCAGCTGAAGTCACTTCAGTACACATGTAGTTTGTCAGCATGCCCATGTCGATCAAACACAGGAAGCTCTGTAGTTTACTTGTGACTTTACGCTGTAGGAAGATACGAAAATAAATCAAGGTAAATAACATTTGATCTTTATATACTGTAAGTAACATATAGATATTTTTATATAAAGACCATCACAAAACATAAATACAAACTGGGCTTTGCACTATAGCTTGGTGAGTTCTGTAAGCCATGCTTTTTCTTTGAAGGACAGGTGTGGGGCAGACTGACTGGCAGGATGATGCCAGACCTATTGCTGCATCCAAACAATGCCATCTTTCGCCTTTTCGCCTGGTGCAGCTGCATTGTTCTTATATGTGAGTGGATGTTTCTTGCGTGGAGGGCTTCTGTTCTCTGTAGAATCCTCATTCTCATCTGAGTTCACCTCTGTTATAGCGCGTATTTATTTGAAAACTAATAGTGTCAGATTGGGGCGAGCGTGAACGCGACTGAGAGAATAAAACTGAATAAAAAAAACCTGCTAACCTTTACAAGTACCATACATTTACACTGGCTGTTACAGATTAAAATCAAATGTATTTTTTTATTGTATAATAATAACAATAAGAGCAGCTAACTACTCAAAACCTTTATTTTGTGTCACGGCAAGACTTGAACCCACGACCTCTTGATTATAAGTCAGAAGTTTTTATGGCTGTACTGCCAAAACAGTCATAACAACAAAGTACACTAACCTGATTTCTTTTTCTTCGGATATTCTTGAATAAAAGTGCACTTGTTTTGTTATACTTGTACCTTTTGTGAAAGTGCTTATTTGATATTTGAACTTCATTCATCACATATTTTATACTTCATATCAAAATTTTGTCGTTAGTACTAAAACATGAAAAAAGTTTGTCTTTTAGATATGTGTTCAACATTTCTGTCATGCTACATTTACAAAGATCTTTATAGACATGGAACACACATGAAATGCATGTGTTCCAAATAACGATATATTATTTACACTATACAGCTCCCAGTACCTCACTCCCAGATAAACAAGACTTGAGCTGGGAGCGCTTTTTGACGTTTCTCCAGTGTTGGAAAGATGGGATAGCAGGCTGCTTGCTCTTATAGACACATTTACAAAACAAAACACGCTGATGGAGAGGTGCGAACAGATTTAAGGTGGGCCGGGTTTACAAGTTTTTTCGTAGGCGTTGGTAATTCTAGTGTTAACTTATTGGAGGTGGAACGGAATTTTCCATCATCTATGTTACAGCTACATTATACTGAAGTTCAAAATTAAGCAAACTAAAGTAAATTTGCAATTAACATTAACTTACATTACTTTATGGGTTATTTATAAGCCATTCTTGATGTTAGACTTATATAAGTGTTTATTTAGCTAATATAAAATGTTTGGTTTTCCATTGATACATGGAATATTAAATAGATAATGGAAGGTACTGCCTTATTCTTTACAGGTTTGTAGGAAAACTGCACACCACTGCCAGTTTGTTATAATTCTGATGGATTAGTCAAATATGTTCAGAATTGTTGTCTCCATACGATAAGATATAGAGGCAAGTAGTTTTCTGTTGGAACGTTTATAGTAATGTATATAGTAACAGACCAGTCTCAGAGTAATTTAGTAGCTTAAGCTAACCTAACAAAGATATAGAAGCCTAAAACTTTATATCAGATAACAGATAAGAAAATCCCATTTCCTAGGATTTTTTCTCCTCTTTTTGTGTGAACTGTTTTTACTTTGAAATTTACTAAAATTTAAAAAATGAAGATACTGGACTATGGAATTTTTGTGTTATGTGATATGCTTAATGCTTTCATCTTTTTGTATCAGTAGCTGTAGAATTTTGCAAACTTTGAAGAAACACAGCTGCATATTGTCAAAAGTTCGATTTCCTGAAGACTGTGCAGACTTTTGATTCAGTCTTCTTCTTTTCCCATTTCTATTTGGGTTAATGTGGCTGATAAACCTTGATCCTGCACCTCCTCACCAATCCAGACCTTTTTCCATCAGGTCTTCTTCAGCATCTACTAAAAATCTAAATTCAAATGCTCATATACTAAAATTTAATTTATAAAAATTATTATATTAGAGCTCTATTCAAAGCATGGATAGATGCATAAAACATGTTATAATTGCAGTATTTACTACATTATTTTGTTAAATAAAAATATCTTACAAAATTCTTCAGTTTGTGTATTATAAATTGGAAAACTAAAACATTTCATATATGAGTATAATTAAAGGTTTATGTTATTTTGTGGCATACACTATAATTTTTACACAAGCTATGAGGAGTATTTGATACTTAATTATCAAAATTATGGTATCAGTGTTTACAGACAGCTTTTTTCCTTTTGTTTTACAGACATCTTTTATTTTCTTAGTATGCAAAAATGTGCACATAGCCCTTTCCATGGCTGCCTGCCCTTGATACCGCTCAACCCATTGTGTTGCTTGGCAACACTGCCAGCGCGGCATGTGATGATGTTTAAAAAGAGAGTACTCCACTGTTAGAATTTCGAGTTTACTTTTTTCTTTAAATATTATAGCCACTCTTTAGAATTTTGCCTTCTGTGTTTTGTTCATCTGCCCATACTTTTGACTTCCTGCCTTTTTCAGGATTAAAAAGTTTAATAAAAATGCACAGATATACAGTGTTTAGCCATTTTCTCATGGGTTACTCCTTAAATACTCATCCTAATCCTAAAAACCAATTTGCTTCACACAGCTAATCGGGTGTGATGGAGTGCTGTTTAACCCTAAGCCCTTGAGGCTCACTTTCTCTATCACAAAGGCTTATTTTTATCATGCCTGTTCCAACCGGGCATTTGCTTGTGATTGATTGTTGCTATTTATTGAATCTTGCTAGGTCTAGTTTCAAGGTGTGCTAAGAAAACACAGCACAGATTGGGGTCTCTACCAAGATTTTAAAGAAAGACATGTATTCCTTTTTTGGACATCATTCCCCTTTCCTTCCATTATTATAAACCTGCTTATCTGGATGATGTTGGAATGTGGCTCTGTCCTTCAGCTTAACAAAACAATGCTGCTTTTTCTTGTTGTATTTGTGTGTCCCTCCTCCTCTGTTCATTTGTGTTTTGGCTCCCATGGGAATCTCTGCTACATGTACTGGCATGTGCACTGATTAGTAACATCACACTTTTCATTTTAATTTAAACACGAGGAAGCAAGGGAGAGACTTCCATCAATAATATTAGAGAGAAATAAAGAAAAGATAGATGGTTTGTATTTTCTGGGAAATTAAGGCTTCAAATAATACAAGATCTCTCAGTTCAGGTGAAAATGGGTTTGATCTGAAGAAAAAGCTTTCTATTGGGATCTTGTCATAGGTAATTTCTTTCAAACTGGTATAATTGTATGCACAACTTTTAAGCCAAATGTTTTTCTTACTTTGAATTAATTTTAACTGTCATGCCTTGCACACTGATGACATCATCAGTACAGAAACAGTGGGTTGGAATTTTCTTTGGACACATCCATGTGTGTGGGCATATAATGTCCCAGCAATTGGGCCAAGTGAACTTAATTTTGAGGGGAAGGCTAAATAAACTACTAACTGGCCTTATTGTGCTAAATGAAGAAAAAATATTTCAGGAATTTATTAAAAGGACTTTTGAATTCATGTGTTATTTTCTGGATTTGACTTAGTCAGTACTTGAACAATGATTTTGTCCAGCATTGAATTAATATTTTCCATTCAACTTTTCTTTTCTGTGGTCAGTCTATAGATAACTCTTTGAAGGATCAATCTGTTAAGTAAGGCATCTACGGAGGTTTTAGTGTGGATGCTTCATGACTTGTGGAATTGTTGAGGGTGATGTTCAACACAAGTTTAGGTTTTAGCCTAGGGAGCTTTTTTGTTTTACAGCTTCATTTTTGATCTCAGGGTTTGCTCAACCACTGTTTAGACACCTTGGTTTCCTTTTCATTTTTTGGTTTGACTAGGTTTTGGATTTTCAAAGATATTTTGCTTATCCAATAAAATAACAATTTAAAATGTACAAATTAATGTTCTTTATTTTTCTATATACATATCTGGTCTATTCATTTACAACAGTTTCCAGTCATGTTTTTGGAGCTTCTAATTAATATTAGCGAGCACATCAAAGCAACACTTACCATTTAATCCTGAAAATATGTTTTGGTAGATTGGAATTTTGATGATAGTGCCACTGACTTCTATGCACATAATATTCTAATCTAGCTTTTGAATTACCTGCATTGGCTGGCAAAACCAATGAACTGATGAACTTTTCTGATAGATGGGGAAGTTTTCAACTCTTGTATAACCTCAAACTTTTCTTGGTCTATTACCAAAATGGACTGTGTAATGTCATATCCAAGAAATGTCACAGAATCTTTGTGAAATTAATTCCTCTCTAATTTTAAAGATAAATTATTTTCACAAAAGCTTGATAAAAGCATATGAATATGTGCTACATGTTTTTTATTATTAGAGAAAAATGATTGAATTGTCTATATACAGTACACATTCACAGGGTATCACGAAAAAACGCTCACAAATACCTTGCCTACAGAGGCATTTGTGAGAACATAGGACATAATGAGGTACTTGTGGTGGCCAGTATAGATGTTAAACATATTTTTCTGATCATCCCCCTCTCAAATACATATGTATGCACTGCGTAAATGTATTTTTGCAAACTTGATTTAACAAAGCAGCCACAAGAGGAAAGACATGACTCTCGTATACGGTTGTTTAATTACTGTATGCTTTGTGTATCTACTGAGGGAAAAGACAAAACTTAATTAGGACTGGAATGAGTGAAAACCAAAACAAAAACAATACAAGAAGCCAAGTCATCAAACATTTTTAAGAGCATACTAAACTCAAAGTCTGAAGGCAAATTCAAAACCTGACCACCCCTTCTTCTTAACTGACACTGGGGTTTCACTCCACTGTGGGATATCTGTTTAAGCCACACACTACTATTTAATATAATTAGTACTGATTAAGAGGTTATGGATGTGGTGAGAAAGGACATGCAGGTGATGGATGTAACAGAACAAGATGCAGAAGACAGAAAGATATGGAAGAAGATGATCCAATGTGGCAACCCCTAATGGGAGCAGCCGAAACAAGAAGAAGTACAGATTAAGTCATGCACAATGTCAAATTGCTTAAACAACTACAACAGACCTTCGTAAATAGAACAATATCCCAACCTTCACTGGCCAAATGATGTAAAATATTTAAAAAGTTTTAAAATAGAATTACAGTAATCCCTCGCTACTTCGCGGTTCACTTTTCGCGGATTCACGACTTCGCGGGTTTTTAAATACAAGTGATTGCCCGCCTATCGCGGAAGTTATGTTCCAGACCCATCAGCAACAGGAGAAAATCCACGATATAGAAAGACCATATAAATTAACATTTTTATGGTTTAAGCCTTAAAATACCCATCCCACATGCTTTAAACACATGTAAACTTATAAAACACACTTTGTTAATACATATGATATGTGGATGTCGGGTTAAGGATATGAGTAACATCTCACTATTATAAAACATTTTAACTTCACGCAAGACAAGACAGTGAGACAGGAAAATACAAGGCTTTAAAATTATTGACACGCAGAGCGACAAGCAGCACAAAGCCAGCACAAAGTCCACTTCTCCTTAGCATTCATTCAGCTCCCCACCCCCTTGACAATGTGAAGTAGCAGGAGCGTACTGCGCCTCTGGGGAGGGGGGGTTTGAGCGAACGTGCATTCAGCCTTCTGAACGCGCAGAGTGACAAGCAGGCATTTTGGAAGAAGCAGCACAAAGTCCATTTCTGCTCAGCGTGAGTTCAGCTGCCCCCCTTCACAAAGCGAGTGCAGACACATTGACGTCTGATCGCTGCATGCAGTGTTGGTCTGCGGTGTTTAAGAATGTAGAAAGTGTTTAAGAGCATAGGAAGTGTTTATAAGAGTGTGGGAAAGGTTAACAAGAGAGTGAGAAAGGTTTATAAGAGTGTGGGAAGGGTTTATAAAGCCTTAAAATATGTATAAATAATAAAATAAATATAGGTCGCTACTTCGCGGATTTTCACCTATCGCGGGGGGCTCTGGAACGTAACCCCCGCGATAGGTGAGGGATGACTGTAAATACAAAATCTTTGCTCAGAAATTAATAACAAATTAAAACCAAGCTCCAGAAGGACCGTTAAATAGTCTAATGAACCCATTATTCAAATTCTCTTTGATATAATTATCCATTGCCTTGACCTTCAGTTGAGGAATTGCAGACATTTTCCTTTAGAATAAGATGAGCCTGGCATTACATTTTTGACATGGTCATATGGGTGGGGTGTGTGTGTGTAAGCAAAATAAGTGACTTGTATTTAGTGAACATGCTTGCAAAAGATTCATGCTTAGGAGTATCAGTATTTGGGTGGAGAAACATTGCACTAATGGATAACAGAATTTGTGCATGCAGATTCCAAAACATTGCCTCTCCTAAGCAGTAAGTTCCTGGGTAGACCAATTTGTAGCAGGGGAATACTTTTGTAGTTGTGGAAACTTTTGGGTTCTAGATTTTCTAGACAAAGAAATTAATGTTTTCAGGATGCAGACTTCTAGTCCAAACGTGAACGACTTGGGTGGTATATTCAATAAGCTATAATCGATTTTGCATGGCAGAAAATGATGAGTAGGAGTCAAAAGATCTGTAAATAACATTTTTAATGAGATTTGATTGGGTTTAATATTTACAATGATTCAAGATTTTATATTATTAGAAGAGATATGCTTTGTTCAAAATATGTATGGATTGATATAGACAAGATATGCTGTTTATCACTCAGAATCACCTCTATTGCCTACAGATAATAATTAAAGGTAGAACCATCAGGTGAGGCATCCACTATCATACTAAGAGGGTATCTCCAAAGCAGATCTCCATGAAAACACCCTCCAATTATCACAATATCATTAGCCAAAACAAATGATTTCCTAATGAATTGTGTCATGTAAAGGGTTCAGCTTTATGTCAAAGCCAGTTACATGCAGCATATTATTAATACATTATACATCTGGCTAAACATATGGTCTGTATTTATTTCAATAGTGGTATAAAACTGTAAAAAGAATAATATACAGCCTGCAAATTAAAATCAGGTTCAAGATGAAGTTTGTTGTCACACATCTAGAGTACAGAGAAGATCTTTTTTGCATGTCAGACCAACATGCAACAAAAACTCTTTCATAGATTTTGTTTTAAACAGTAACTCTACTAGTTTTGTTGCATTATTTCAAAATAACAAAAAGTGTTAGGAGACACAGGTCTCCTGAGATTATCATGAGCAACACAGGACCAAGAGATGACAATGTAAAATGAAAGTTGTAGTTGAGGACAGGTAGGGATCGTTCTTAAGACAGAGAAGAATTGTCTTATTAAAACCAAAATCGCAAACCTGAAAATGAAAGTCACAAATGATTAAAGCAGTCAGAAACCTACCATTAGGGTCTGCTTAAATTTGAAGCTAACCATCTCTAAGAATTTTAAATAACCATAAAAATAGAACAATATTACCACAAGACACTATTTGGAGAGTTGCGTAAACAATAAAGATATGATATTAAAAAATGTGTCACAATTTATTAAAATAAAAGGCAGACTTCAAATCTGTAATCCTGAAACTAAAAATAAAACCCACACATAAACTTGAGCTTTCAAGTTTCTCCGACACTCTATGTCACTCGATCAACTTCCTTTTGTTGCTTATACCACTGTTTAAACCAACTAATAGTACGTTTTTCTTTGCCTCCACTTGGTATTCACTGAAATTCTTCTATTTTCCCTCTGTGCTTTTGCCATTGCCTTTTCACAGAACGCTGAGCTTAAGGGCTATTTATATTGATTTGTATATTCAAAAAAGGCATAATTCTGGAAGGAGTTGGGGAATGGCAGTACGCACATGCACGTGCATTACTTTTCACACTGACCAGGATTTATGGAGTGGAAGAACGTGGAAGTTGGCGTTCGCGCACATTTATACATCTGGATTTTATTGTGCGTACGAATATTTCCGCTTTTCTCCGTATGCCATGTTTTAGTGTGAATTCTATGCATGCCATTATGCATGAGGCCCTAGTAGAAACTTTTAAGTAATCGCTTTGAGGCAACCTTTAAAGGTATGCTAGAAAAAATTAAGGATAAATTTGAGGAAAATATACAGAAAAATGTATCTAAGTTTGACAATAAATTTAGAGAACTTGGTGCACATTTTGAAGACGTTAAGCAAACGTTCACGATTCGTATTAAAATAGTTGAACAACTGGCATCTACCGCTGATGGAAAGAGCAACGGCTGAAAATTCTGAATGCAAAGTGCCCTGAGACAGACTAGCTGCACTGGAAGATGGATACAGAAGGAATAATATCAGAATTGAAGGTCTTCCTGAAAACCATGAAAGTCCAAACCCAGTGAAATTCATGAACTATTCTCTAAAATCATTGGCGAGGACTTCAAATCAGACACAAAGATAGCAGCAGCTTACTGCATACATGGATCAAATGCTTGAAAACCTAGAAGCCTTGTTGTGCATTTTGAGAAATTACAATTTATATTAAATATGTTACTTCTCAGACAGAAACAAGAGATTATATTTGAAAATAACCACATTCCGTATTTTCCCTGATTTCTCACCTTCAACAGCTGCTAAACGTGTTGCATTTTACACCATTAAACAACGCTTACAGAAAGTTGAGATCACATACAGCCTCTTGCATCCTGCTAAACTGAAAGTGGACATTCAAGGCAAGCTCTACATTTTTATTTCTCCAGAGGAAGCACAAAAAGAACTACAAAAATTGATCCGACACATTTTGAAATAGGATCGTGAGCTGCATTGTGTCCTGGCAAGGCAAAGAAGATCTTACGTGTCGTTTGATCCACTTGCAATGAGACTCGTGCCGTAATTATACATCCTATTTCTTTCTTAGTCATTTTTTTTAATGTTTTAATTACAATTATATATGTGTATAGGTGTGTATATATATATATATATATATATATATATATATATATATATATATTTTTTTTTTTTTTCCTCAAAGGAGACTGTTTAACATCATTCCATGGGTTTACTCTTTCAGGATTGTTTAAGATTATATGTTTATAGTATTTGGACTGTTTTGTCAATTGATATCTCTATTTCAATCTTAATTTACCGCTACTGGAACCTTTTTTGTTTTGGACATGCTCTGTCTCTAGGTATGTTAGAGGACTGGGACTTCATGAAGTATGGTCTGGCCTCACATCGGGAAGCAAAATGGGGGGGCGGGTTAGAAAAAGAGAGCAAGCTATTTCTAATCTATCCTTTTAATCTTTACAATTATAAGTGCCAACATAATATGCTAAAGTTTATTGAAAAAGCACAAAAGCATTTGATCATAATGGAGCATATAATATGGGGGGGGGGGGGGGGGGGGGATTGGTGGTCTAGGGGAAGAGAGAAAGAGAGCAAGCTGTTTCTGACCTATCCTTTTCATCCCCACAATTATTAGTGCCAACACAACAATACGCTTCATAGCCATAAATCCTGTCAATATTGAAAATTAAGGTTAAAGATATGATATGCAATATGTACAACCTTAATTTAACATTGTAAAACGACAAAAAGAGTTCAAAAGCAATGTCTCTATAACCAAACAGTGAACTTTGTAAGCTGGAACGTCAAAGGTCTTAATCATGAATTTAAGAGGAAGAAAGTATTCTCTCATCTAACAAGTCTAAACACAAGATAGTATTTTTACAAGAGACTCACTAAATCAGCAAGGATCAGTTTCGGTTGCAAAGTGACTGGACCAGCCAAATATTCCACTCCAGCTATACAAAGAAAACTAGAGGCGTGGGAATCCACAAACAGGAAGTTCGCAATGCAATATCAGTAATCACCAACTCAGGCAGAGATGACCATAAAAATATAATGCACACATTTAGAGACTACCGTTAGTTCTTACATTCTACTGAGTTTAAAGAATACAAGACATAATCCAATGCATTTTATGATACATTACGGATAACACAGCTAGATACTCTTAGTGCAGAGGAATTAAATAAACCTCTGATGCTATCAGAATTACTAGATGCTATAAACTCATTTCAGAGTGGGAAACCACCAGGTCCTGATGGCTACCCTGCTGAATTTCATAAAAAAATTTCAATCAAATTAGCACCCCTTTTATTAGCAACATTTACAGAAACCATAGACAATAAAATTCTACCTCAAACTTTTCATCAATCATTAATTACCGTTTTTCCTAAGAAATAAATAATGATGTTAAGTACTCTCCAAAGTCCTAGAAGGATCGAGAAAGTGCTCCTTTCAGTAATATCACAAGACCAAACCGGATTTATTAAAGGTAGACATTTGGCTTCCAATCTTCGAAGCCTATTTAATGTAATATATTCACCCATAAATTCCAACACTCCAGAGTTCTTCTTATCTTTGGATGCAGAAAAAGCATTTGATATGGTTGAATGGGATTACCTATTCACCACTTTGGATAAATATGGGTTTGGTCCTAACATATGTGCATAGATCAAACTACTTTATACCAGTCCAGAAGCTTCAGTTTGTATTAACACTAGAATTGCCAAAGCCTACAAAAAAACTCGTAAACCTGGCCCAACTTAAGTCCCTTCGCACCTCTCTGTCAGCGTCTTTTGTCTTGTAAATGTGATGATAAACACAAGCATCAAGCAGCCTGCCATACCACCCCCCCCCCCCCCCCCCACACTGCCGCAGAAAGGGCAAGAAGTTCTCCCAGTTCATTTAGGACTGAGCTATCTAGAGTTGTATAGAGTAAATAATTTAATGTGTGTTCCGTGTTTACAACAATCTATGTAAACATGTTTTATGTTATAGTAATAAATGACAAAATGTTGACATGAACTGTATAATGTGTGAAGGCTGAAGTCCAAATATCAAATAAACACTTTCACAAAAGGTTCACGGATAATATACCTTATGGTCCATGATGTGAAAGCTGCACTGACTAAAAAACAGAGGCATAATGTAGGTATACAGTATATGATATTTGGTATAATTCATTTTATGAATGATCTGTATAGTACATTTCGGAAAACATTGTGGCACTGATGCAACATTATTCATCCATCCATCCATCCATCCATCCTCTTCCGCTTATCCGAGGTCGGGTCGCGGGGGCAGCAGCTTGAGCAGAGATGCCCAGACTTCCCTCTCCCCGGCCACTTCTTCTAGCTCTTCCGGGAGAATCCCGAGGCGTTCCCAGGCCAGCCGGGAGACATAGTCCCTCCAGCGTGTCCTAGGTCTTCCCCGGGGCCTCCTCCCGGTTGGACGTGCCCGGAACACCTCACCAGGGAGGCGTCCAGGAGGCATCCTGATCAGAGGCCCGAGCCACCTCATCTGACTCCTCTCGATGCGGAGGAGCAGCTGCTCTACTCTGAGCCCCTCCCGGATGACTGAGCTTCTCACCCTATCTTTAAGGGAGAGCACAGACACCCTGCGGAGGAAACTAATTTCAGCCGCTTGTATTCGCGATCTCGTTCTTTTGGTCACTACCCATAGCTCATGACCATAGTTGAGGGTAGGAACATAGATCGACCGGTAAATTGAGAGCTTTGCCTTATGGCTCAGCTCCTTTTTCACCACGACAGACCGATGCAGAGCCCGCATCACTGCGGACGCTGCACCGATCCGCCTGTCGATCTCACGCTCCATTCTTCCCTCACTCGTGAACAAGACCCCGAGATACTTGAACTCCTCCACTTGAGGCAGGATCTCGCTCCCAACCCTGAGAGGGCACTCCACCCTTTTCCGGCTGAGGACCATGGTCTCGGATTTGGAGGTGCTGATTCCCATCCCAGCCGCTTCACACTCAGCTGCGAACCGATCCAGAGAGAGCTGAAGATCATGGCCTGATGAAGCAAACAGGACAACATCATCTGCAAAAAGCAGTGACCCAAGCCTGAGTCCACCAAACCGGACCCCCTCAATACCCTGGCTGCGCCTAGAAATTCTGTCCATAAAAGTTATGAACAGAATCGGTGACAATGGGCAGCCATGGCGGAGTCCAACTCTCACTGGAAATGGGTTCAACTTACTGCCGGGAATGCGGACCAAGCTCTGACACCAGTTGTACAGGGACCGAACAGCCCTTATCGAGTCCGGTACTCCATACTCCCGGAGCACCCCCCACAGGATTCCCCGAGGGACACGGTCGAACGCCTTTTCCAAGTCCACAAAACACATGTAGACTGGTTGGGCGAACTCCCATGCACCCTCCAGGACCCTGCTAAGGGTGTAGAGCTGGTCCACTGTTCCGCGACCAGGATGAAAACCACACTGTTCCTCCTAAATCTGAGGCTCGACTATCTGACGGACCCTCCTCTCCAGAACCCCCGAATAGACTTTTCCAGGGAGGCTGAGGAGTGTGATCCCTCTGTAGTTGGAACACACCCTCCGGTCCCCCTTCTTAAAGAGGGGGACCACCACCCCGGTCTGCCAATCCAGAGACACTGTCCCTGATGTCCATGCGATGTTGTAGAGACGTGTCAACCAAGACAGCCCTACAACATCCAGAGCCTTTAGGAACTCCAGGCGTATCTCATCCACCCCCGGGGCCCTGCCACCAAGGAGTTTTTTGACCACCTCGGTGACCTCAGTCCCAGAGATGGGGGAGCCCACCTCCGAGTCCCCAGGCTCTGCTTCCTCATTGGAAGGCATGTTAATGGGATTGAGGAGGTCTTCGAAGTACTCCCCCCCACCGACCCACAACGTCCCGAGTCGAGGTCAGCAGCGCACCATCCCCACCATATACAGTGTTGACACTGCACTGCTTCCCCCTCCTGAGATGCCGGACGGTGGACCAGAATCTCCTCGAAGCCATCCGAAAGTCGTTCTCCATGGCCTCCCCAAACTCCTCCCATGCCCGAGTTTTTGCCTCAGCAACCACCAAAGCTGCATTCCGCTTGGCCTGCCGGTACCTATTAGCTGCCTCCAGAGTCCCACAGGACAAAAGGGACCGGTAGGACTCCTTCTTCAGCTTGACGGCATCCCTCACCGCCGGTGTCCACCAATGGGTTCGGGGATTGCCGCCACGACAGGCACCGACCACCGTACGGCCACAGCTCCGGTCAGCCGCCTCAACAATAGAGGCACGGAACATGGCCCATTCAGACTCAATGTCCCCCACCTCCCTCGGGACATGGTCAAAGTTCTGCCGGAGGTGGGAGTTGAAGCTACTTCTGACAGGGAGCTCTGCCAGACGTTCCCAGCAGACCCTCACAACACGTTTGGGCCTACCAGGCCTGACCGGCATCCTCCCCCACCATCGAAGCCAACTCACCACCAGGTGGTGATCAGTTGATAGCTCCGCCCCTCTCTTCACCCGAGTGTCCAAGACATGTGGCCGCAAGTCCGACGACACGACCACAAAGTCGATCATCGAACTGAGGCCTAGGGTGTCCTGGTGCCAAGTGCACATATGAACACCCCTATGCTTGAACATGGTGTTCGTTATGGACAATCCGTGACGAGCACAGAAGTCCAATAGCAAAACACCACTCGGGTTCAGATCAGGGGGGCCATTCCTCCCAATCACGCCCTTCCAGGTCTCACTGTCATTGCCCACGTGAGCATTGAAGTCTTCCAGCAGTACGAGGGAGTCCCCAGATGGTATGCCCTCTAACACATCCTCCAGGGACTCCAAAAAGGGTGGGTACTCCGAACTGCTGTTCGGTGCATACGCACAAACAACAGTTAGGACCCGTCCCCCCACTCGAAGGCGGAGGGAGGCTACCCTCTCGTCTACTGGGGTAAACCCCAATGTACAGGCTCCAAGTCGGGGGGCAATAAGTATACCCACACCCGCTCGGCACTTCTCACCGGGGGCAATTCCAGAGTGGTAGAGAGTCCAGCCCCTCTCAAGGAGATTGGTTCCAGAGTCCAAGCTGTGCATCGAGGTGAGCCCGACTACATCTACGCACAAGCTTAGGCTCCTTCCCCTTCAGAGAGGTGACATTCCACGTCCCAAGAGCCAGCTTCTGTAGCCGAGGATCGGACCGCCAAGGTCCCCGCCTTCGGCCACCACCCAACTCACACTGCACCCGACCTCCTTGGCCCCTCCCATAGGTGGTGAGCCCATGGGAAGGGGGACCCACGTTGCCTCTTCGGGCTGTGCCCGGCCGAGCCCCATGGGTGCAAGCCCGGCCACCAGGCGCTCGCTATCGAGCCCCACCTCCAGGCCTGGCTCCAGAGGGGGGCCCCGGTGACCCGCGTCCGGGCGAGGGAAAACGCCGTCCAAATTTTTTATTCGTCATAGGAGGTTTGTATAACCGCTCTTTGTCTCATCCCTCACCTAGGACCAGTTTGCCTTGGATGGCCCTAACGGGCATAAAGCCCCGGACAACAGAGCTCCTAGGATCATTAGGACACGCAAACCCCTCCACCATGGTAAGGTGGCGGTTCGAGGAGGTTATAACATTATTCATATTATTCATATTCATTCACCAGACTTCTTGAGCTTGTAATCTGGCCGCGATTTTTTTCCCCAATCTTCCCCAGTCTCCACATTTTGGTGCATAGTGGTGTTTCTTTTGTACTCCAGGACATGCTGAGGAAACAATAGTACAGAGAGGTCAGTTCCGCGCTATATACAATCATCAAATTCAAATGTTAACAGTTCCCACACACCCAAGGAGGTTCTTCCTACATTTACGACATGTGTACCTGTTTCAATGTACACACTTCTCTCTATGCTCTGGTACAACTCTTGATTACAATTTAGCAGGTCATACTGCTGCACCATGGAAAATCTTATTGTCCTTATACCTTTTCTGAAAGTGTTTATTTGATACGTATTTGGACTTCAGTCTTCATATATTATACAGTTCATATTTACATTTTGTCATTTATTACTAAAACATGAAAAATGTTTCTGTTTTAACAATGTGTTTACATAGTTTGTTGTAGACACAGAACTCAAATGAAATTATTTACTCTATACAACTCTAGGTAGCTCAGTCCAAGATAATCAAGGCTTGAACTGGGAAAATGCCTTGCCCTTTCTTCGGCAGTTGGGGGGATGGTATAGTAGGCTGCTTGCTGCTTGTGTTGGTCGACATATTTACAAGACAAAAGACGCTAACGGAGAGATGCAAAGGGATTAAAGGTGGGCTGGGTTTACGAGTTTTTTTGTAGGCTTTGGTAATTCTAGTTTTAACAACACATCTCAGACTACTTCAAACTAGAATGTGGTACTAGACAAGGATGCCCCTTGTTACCACTGCTATTTCCAATCGCCATTGAGCCATTGGCTGTTAACTTTCAAAATGCATCAGAGATAAAAGGGATTTTCAGAGAAGGACTTGGAACAGAAAATATCACTATATGCAGATGATATGGTACTGTATATATCAGACCCACAAAATTCAGAGCCTGTAGCCCTAACTGTACTAGCAGAATTTCAAAAGATATCCGGACTCAAAATTAATTTGAACAAAAGTGTGCTTTTCAGTGAATTCTCTAGCAAACAGCATTAGATTGGATACCTTTCCTTTTATCATTGCAGATCAGTGTAAATATCTAGGGGTAAACATCACAAGTAAATATAAAGCTCTTTTTCAACAAAATTTTGCTGTGTGCATGGATAAAATTAAACAAGACGTGCATAGATGGCCTACCATTCATCTTAATTTAGCAGGGAGAATTAACACTATCAAGATGAATATCTTCCCTAAGCCTCTGTTTCTATTTCAAACTTTAACAAATCATTCTTTAAGAAATTATATTTAATCATAACCTAATTTATTTGGAATTCGAAATATCCACACATCCAAAGGGCAACCCTACAATGACTTAAATCAGAAGGCGGCATGGCTCTGTCTAATTTTCAATTTTATGACATCTGTTAAGTCAATGGGTAACTGATGTTATATACTACTTGAAATTGGAAAAAGTCAAATTATGTCTTAGAGGACCTGTTCAAAACTTTTTAAAAACCTGGCAGGATCTAACCAATAATACTGTATTTTAGAATAAACACTTATATTGAGGCGAAAGGCTCCTTTCTCTCTTTACTACTCTCAAAGTTTTACTCTGGCTGTTGGCCTTTCTGTCTTTCTCATGGGTGGGGGTTGAATTGAATTAGTTTTGTTAAGTTTGACTTGATTGTATGGAATGTTACATGCATTAAAAAAATTCAATTAAAGTTAAATAATAAAAAAATAACGGCTATATTAGTGTGGGCATGGTGGTGAATGTGAGTTTTTCTTGTAATTAGCTGGTACTATTTGCTCCTGGGATAGGCTTCAAATCCTGGATTGGCTTAAACAAGTTCAAGAATATTATGTAAGAATCTACATAATTTTATTCATATGAGGTAGTCGGTTATATATTGTGTTACTTAACTGATAAGATAATTAAAGGATTGTTATTGTACAGTAGATTGTCACACACTTGCAATTAGGAGACAACTAAAGGGCTTGAATAATAGTAATTCCATGCCTGACAAGGGGACCGCGAGGTGCACTAATTGTCTCTTTCAATCCCTTACAGACCATTCTTGGGAAATCCCGCCCAGTTCCGGCACCACCGATGACGTCACTTCCAGTTCTGGCACTGCCGATGACGTCACTTCCGGATCCAGCCCTGCCGATGATGTCACTTCCGGTCCTGGTGGTGTTGATGATGTCACTTCTGGTTCTGGCCCTGATGTCATCGCTTTCTCCACTTGTCTTTAAAAGCTGCAATTTAAGGCAGCAATTCAGTTCTGTTTTGGACTCACAAGAGTAAAGAACTCTTGACAATTTACCTCTTTGCAGTCAGGATATAATATATGGGTGGCTGCCCCAAACCTTTTCATGTCTCATCGTGCTTTTTGTGACTATATATAAAAGGTGTGCTGGGGCGTCTAATAATTCATATTTTTAGAAAACAATGCACTGCAGAGTTAATAATAAGCTGTCTTATTATTCTAAAAATCATAAAAGAGCAAAGACAAATAAAATAAAAGAGCAAAGGCAATAAAACTTAAAAGTTGTTTAGATTTTTAATTCATTTCACATTTAGACTACTTTGTATAGTAATGAATGTATATTTCAAGGTTGTGTCCCTAGATGAGGATCATCAGAATGATGTGATGTGTTAAAAAATTACATTACTACCGGGAAGATGATCCATTTATTGAAAGGAATAATTTGACATTTATCATTGTGAAGTATGTCTCTGGGGTGAGGTGTAAACCTAATCATACAATAACTATATACAACTATTGTAATTTGTGCTTCAAAATACTTTATGAGACTCATGAGAACTGTGTAGATATTAAGTCACTATGAAAATAATATTCATGTAGTTAATTTTATTCAAATGAAATGTGCTTGAAATTTGATATAGTTTCCAAAGAACATTGTCAGGAGATGAACAAATAATAAGACCATAACTTAGAAGCAGGGCAGAGGGGAGAGAGGGATAAGCCACTGACCCCACACAGCAGCACTTATAAACTCTGTTTTATTATATGGAGTATCTTTGTTTTCTTCCGGGAGAATAGGAAGAAAGTTATCTGCTCATTAAGTTAATTTGCACTGCTTCATGTATTGCATTATAATACAAAGTTGAGAAGTTAATGTGATATCTGCAAATGGTGGCACTTGATAATGAAACAAAAATGTTTCAGTGTGTATACATTCTCATTAATTTTTGTAGCAATAAAATAATATGTTGTAATGTTCTCAACTTTTAAATGATGTAAGAAAATAATATGCCAGAAACATTGGAGAACAGGGCACACTGAAATGATGGAGGGATTGTTGTGTAAGGTTGTCTTTACTGCTCAGAATTGTTAGCATATTTATAAATGAAAATGTGTGTATCTTGTGTCACATCATCCATCCATATTCTGGTCCTGCTTTTTCATTATAGGGTTGGGGTGACCTTGTGCACTGAGCCGTATACGAAAACATACCATCCATGGTATGCCTGTTCAGTGGAACAGTATTTAAGTTACCTTAACATAAATTAGACTTTTTTTAATATTATGATTTTCAATGATTTAAACACATACAGTATGTTTTTTTCAGTAAATTTAATTCATTGTACTATTTCCAATAGAATTTGAATCATCAAAAATATTGATTCAATATAAAAGTAAAACTATTTCAAGCACTGTTTTATGCGTTTTACACAGACCAACTTGTTTTTACACTGCTTATAAATCTTTTCAAAGACACCAGCAGTCAGCAACTAAGAGGATCTCCATCTATCCACCAATTCAGACCAAATTAACTCTAACATTCTGCTTGAAATAAATGGCTTTACTTAAATGGTACCTTAAACAAATTAAAGCTAGCTTCAATATCTAATGATATACTGTAATACACACTCTAAGAAATTCAGCAAGCTTTTCCTTTCTTCAACCAGCCAGCTGATTTGATAACTAGATAACTAAATACGGTGACTACTACTAATAAATAATAACTCATATAGGGCAACTCAAAAAGGTTGCATATTTAGTTTTTAGCAACAAACACTGGCTTGTAGCATAGATAGTGAGCTAATGATGTTCCAATACAAACATTGATATTAAAGTGCGATTCAGAAAATAAACACAGCTTGCAATGTACCTAGACCAGTGTTTCTTAGACTATGGGTTACATATTTGTGATGGGTCACCACATGACTGTGTAGTGTGAAACCCGAGGGCGCATACAGCCACCCTAACCCTGACACAGACAGTCTGAGACACAAGTTGGCTCACAGCAAACCGTTTTTTTACAAAAAGCAGCCCAGTATATTTCAGCAACACAGTCCCTTCTCTTGGCCAGTCCTTCCGCCTCCACTCCTCACAATCTTTGTCCGCTTCCTCCCAACTCAGGCCATTAAGTGTGGTGACTGGTTCCTAGTATAGGACCTGGGAGTGTTCCAAGTGGTTTATCAAGATTACCTGTAATCACTCCCAGGTGTGGTAGAAGTCTGTTATAGACCGCTCCCACTGGCGGCCTCCATGGAACCCAGCAGGGCTGTACCAAACTCCAGCTCCCAGCATGCCCTAGACTCTGTGGTGCCCAGTGGTATGACTTCATCGATGCTGTCTCCCCCGGTCCTTCTATTCTGTTGGCGTCCTGGCCAGGTAATGGCTGTGTCCTCCCATCACCATAGTAAAATTAGCTTCATCGGGTAGTTGCTATTAAGGCATACATTGAATTTGTAACAGAGGTCCATTAAGTTTAATGTAAGAACTCCTTCTTGTCACACTATTTTAAAGTGGGTCCATACATTTCACTCTACTGGTAATGTGAAGGACATGTTTGTACCATTGAGAACTGTAAGAACATTAGCAGATATAAAAAGCTTGATACTTATAGCATTAAGCATTTCAAATTGCACTGTCCGCTTAATTATTCATCAAGTTTTATCCTATTAACTCTATAAATAAATAGTGTGTGCATTTTCAGGAATAATTTAAGGATTCATTATATTGAAGCATATGTTGAAGAATTTGCAAATATATTTATAAAAATATATTGTTATATTAGTGGTGGAGCTAATTTGAAAAATGTATAAAAATGTAAATTGTTTGCATGAATTAATTTTTTCACTGCTTTTTTTTAAGTGACCTTTCATACTATCCTTTCAAAAATCATCACATTCTGGTGTTGCATGCCAAGAATTTATTTCTCTCAGCTTTTCTAAAGTTTGCACTGAGTATTTACAGTTACAGTAATATTTCTCAGGAGACTATTCCCAGTTTTGAATGACATTTACTGTTTTATTAACATCATGTGAAAGGCAATATAAAAATGAAATGTATTTATAGTATTAACAATATGTTTGCCTTACTCTGTGACATTTATTTCTATAGCACATTTTCATACAACAATGTAGCTCAAAGTGCTTTACAAGTTGGCAAAGAGAACATTACAAGAAAAGAAAAACAATTAAGAAAAGGTAATTATACTAAAGAGTAAGTAACAACAAAACAAGGTATGGTCACATGGCCAGCATGACAGAAAAAAAAAACCCCAGTTAAGCTGGAGAAAAAAAAAAAAAAATCTGCAAGGGGTTCCAAGGATAAAAGACCGCCCAGCCCCGAATGGGCATTCTGCCTATCATACATATTAATTAATTCCTCTTTGTTTTCTGCTTATCATGAGGGGATTCAATGAAGTTGGTCTTGTGGACAGCTGGGGTGCCCACCTTCATTCCATTGCCTTGAGCAGGTGGTGGTGGTACAGATCGCCACCACAGAAGAACCGAAAAAGACAGCAGAAAATAGTGAGGATTAGTACAGATTGTGAATCCCTTAAGAGTATGATAAATCTGTGCCCATACAGTCTATCAGGAATACAACTGTAGTACTAGGGTGTTGTACCGTGTTAGCCATTATGAATGTAGAGAAAAGCCAAGCAAAATGACACCTTTTATGAATACAACTGAAATGTAGTTATGAAAAAGTCATATTAAAATAATGTTTTTTTAACAATTTTTAAAAAATATTCCACAGTATTAGCCTGGCATATTTCTATAAGTAAAGTATTCCAGATTTTAGGTGCATAGCAGCAAAAGTCCACCTCACCAATTCTTTAAAGCTTGGCTCTTGGAATTATAAGCAGATCTCCAATTAAAGATCTAAGGTTGTGACTTGGAGTGAAGGGGGACAGGCATCCCAAAATACAGGATGGAGCAAGATTATTTAATGCTTTATTAACCATTAATACTATTTTAAAGACAATACTGAATGACACAGTAACCAATGTAGCAACGTTAAAACTCATGAGGTGTGTTCAAATTTTCTTTTTCTAGTTAAGATTCTGGCTTCTACATCCTGCACTAATTGCAGCCGATTTATGTCTTTCTTAGGTTAGTTCTGTTAGGAATGCATTACAGTAATCTAGTCGACTAAAACCAGAAGTGTGATTTAATTTTCCAGCATCTAGTAAAATTGTGAGTTCGAATTTTTGCTATATTCTTCAAGTGAAAAAATGGAGTCCTAATAATCAGGTTAATATGCAGTTTAAGGTTTAGGTCAGAGTCAATGATTACCCCTACATTGTTTACTTCTGTCTTAATTTTTAAACCTAACGGGTCAAGTTTATTACTAATGCCCTTGCTATTTCCATGTTTGCCAATCACTACAATTTCTGTTTTTTAATTATTTTGTTTGAGAAATCTATTCAGAAATACTGTTAAGACATTGGATCAGACAGCCAAGAGCATCAGGGTCATCAGGTGCTATAGATAAATAAAGTTGAGTGTCATCTGCATAGCTGTGGAAGCTCACATTGTGCTTTGAGATAATCTGACATAATGGAAGCATGTAGATTGAAAAAAGCAGTGGACCCAAAATAGATCCTTGTGATACACCATATAAAATATCACGGGTCTCCAAAGTACAATCACCAGAACTAACAAAGAATTTTCTACCTGTTAAGTAAGACTGAAACCAATTTAAGATGCTGATAGATAGGCCCACCCTTTGTTCTACATAGTTTGTGTTGATGTATTCCAATGAAAGAATTTAATTTGCCTCAAGAGCATGCAGGGATTCAATTGGATTAATTTAGGGGGAATGTACTGTAGGGTATGATGGGGAAAAGATGTTTCACTTAACTTTTCAGAAAAGGCATGGAAGGTAGCCATGCATAGAACACACTCCAGGGGCCTCATGCCTAACTCCGTACGTAGAATTCATACTAAAACATGGCATATGGACAAAAGCAGAAAACTGCATATTCACAAACAAATCCAGATGCATAAATATGTGTGAACGTCAACATCCACATTCTTCTGTTACATAAATCCCGGACAGCGTGAAAAGTAACGTACATGCACGTGCCTGCTGCCACTCCCCAACTCCTCCCAGAATTATGCCCCTTTGAATATGCAAATCAATATAAATAGCCCTTAAGCTCAGCATTCTGTGAAAAGGCAATGGCAAAGCACGGGGGGAAAGAAGAATTTCAGCGAAAACCAGGTAGAGGCAAGGAAGAACATACTATTTGTTGTTTAAGGCAGTGATATAATCAGCAAAAGGAAGTTGATTGAGTAACAGAGTGGCAGAGAAACTTGAAAGTTCAAGTTCAGAAAGTCACCAAGTGTCCGAAATAAATACGAAGTGGTCAGATAACAAAGTCGCTGTGAAAAGGCGAGTCGTAGCCCACCGTCTGAGTGTCATATGGAAGCGTATTAGGGTACAGAGAAAAGAAAAACAAAATAGGGACACAGTTGAAAAAAATGTCCAAATGTCAACTTTAATCTCGTACTTTCCACTTTAATCATGTACTTTATTTTGTCATCAAAGTAGAACGTCATAAACTTCATCTTAAAATCGTTTAATTTACTAGTTTCTCAGATCCCATCGTAACTAAAGTAGCACGTTAAATGCTTCTTTCTATGTGTTCTTTTATGTGCTCTATGTGTGTGAATCACTATGTGCTTCTTAAACGGGCTTTCTCCACCGACAGGACACAGAATACATTACATTCATGATATTACAGCTCTCTGAACGATTTAAATATTAAGATGTATACTTGATATCATTTTCATGATGATAGGAATTAAAGCATGTTTTACACATGGGAACACGGTGGCGCAGTATTAGCGATGAGCTGGTGCCCTGTCTAGAGATTGTTCCTGCCTCCCGCAAGATGCTTGCTGCACTGTGTGTGACCTTCAGTGAAACAATTTACTGCAGCAGTACTGTCTCTCTCAAACGTACTAACTTCCTATTCCTGTCCTTCTGTTTCTTTCTCCAAGTAACCAATTGCCACACGATCAGCTCTATAATAGATGCCAAGCCATCTGTAAGCTTAGAATGCTGATTCTTTAAAACTTTTATGAAACATCGAAATGCCTTCGTAGTACATGTTTAATTATTCCATCCATTTATCCATCCAGGTTGCGCCAATCCCAGAAAGCAGCGCGAGGCCGGAACAATCCTTGAACGGGGTGCCAGCTTGTTGCTAGTGCTGCACCACCGTTTCATCACATGTTTAATTATTAACAATATACATTATATTAATGAAGTTTAAAACTTATCGGTATAATGTAATAAACATGCTTTACTGCATTTCATCTTAAAAATGATATCAAGAGCTCCAAGAAGATAGCGCTTGGAAATCTAAATCGACTTAGAAGCCAGTCGTCATCATATGTAAATATGCTCTTTATAAAGTGACTCAGGTTGTGCAATATTATAATTGTAGTGCAAGTTTACATTCAGGTGATTGTACTTATAAGTACAAATAGTTCTACCAGGAGCAATTGATGGACTGATTGAGTGTGTTTAGAGCACTTGGGATGAAACTGTTTCTGAACTGCTAGGTCCATACAGGAATGGTTTGAAGCATTTACCGTATGGGAACAGAACAAATAGATTGCTGGCATGTCTGAGACAGCGTGTGCAAGATGCTTTATACCAATAATCCGATCAGCTGCTGTAGAGCTGTGATTCCACACTCAGATACAGCGGGGTTAAAATATTTAGCGGTGCACTGGGAATAACAACACTAAAGCAGTGATGGTATTTAGAATAGTTTGGCCATTCGGTGCATTATTATATGGTTACGGGTTGATTACAATGAGATGCCTTAAACTAATAAACGATATGTGGTTAATTTCAGTGTATTTTATAAAGCCGCGTCAGGGACATGAATCTAATAGCTAAAGGGAAACCATCACAGGAACAGTAGCACTGCTTTGACACTGGGTGCCACCAGTTTGCAAAACCAAGCAGAGAACTTGCAAGGGATTGAGCTAGCTTGTGAGTGGCTTTACGGCAAGTTTAGTTTTTATACATCGTGTTATGAGCGTGGAAACGGCCGTATGCAACATTTTTGTGCGTGCGCACCTTTACACATGAGGCACCAGCTCTGTATGTGCAAAGCATTCAGTCAATCAACTTAAAGTCTTTTATTGATCACATTTATCTGATTTAAAATTGTCCAAAATGTATCCAGGGCAAGATCCAACCTGTGAGCGTTGCAGTCTTAACTCCAGCCTCACTGGGCCACATGTTTTGGGCATGCACCAAATTAACAACATTCTTGACAAAAGTCTTTGAATGCCCATTAGACAGCCTTCGTGTTACAGTCACTGCTAACCAATTAACAGCTGTGTTTGATGTACTCCCAGATGGACTTAAAGTGGACAAAGACAAATTGATTGTAATTGCCTTTACCTCACTACTAGCATATAGACTTATCTTGCTCAACTGGAAGAATCCATTATGTTTATAAGTCAGTTGGTAACTGATGTTCTATCCTGTTTGAAATTGGAAAAAATGTAATTCTTACTTAGAAAATCTGTTCAAAATGTTTTAAAAAATATGGTAAGATGTACTTAATCAAATCATAAAATAAGTGTTTATACCATGGAAAGAACATTCTCCTTTCTTTCTTGTTTTTAAAGATTTGCTCATGCTGTTGGCTCCCTTCTCTTTCTCTCGTCGGGGGTTGAATTCTGGTTTGTTAAGTCTGACCTAATTGTATGGAATTTTGTTTTCTTTAAGTAAAATCAACAGTAAAAAAAAATAAAAAGTTTAAGAACCCTTAACCCTAGAAAATAAGTTGGAAAGGCTCTGGCGCATGAGAAAATTAACCACTTATAGCGAACTGTTTTCATAAGTTGCATGTGGAGTTAGTATATAGTATACTGGATGCTGAGATTTATACTCCTTTTGGCATACAAACATACATAACGATGCATGTTGTAGCACTCTTTTGTTTACAAAAAGCCCCTCAGGACTACAACTCCCAGGCAGCCCTGCGAGTGGACACATAGCAGTCCAGGCAGAGCAATGCAGCCACTGGCCTACTGGGAGAGCAAACATCCCTGTAAGGCAGCCTCCCTCTGTCCATCCATTATGTCGTCCCAACCAGGAAAAGGAACATTAACCATCCAATCTGAGACTCCCATCCAGCAATGTCCATTATGAGGGCTTCCTGGCCAGGTAACTGATTATCCATTCTAACTGGATGGATAATCCTTGCTTTCTATCACACTACATAACTGGATAGTCTAGAAATCGAGACTTAGCCACACTGTAATAAGCCTCCTTTTCCAATTGAGGCTTAGTTTGTTCGACAAAAGCAAAATGTTTCTTGTTAGCTCAAGACGAGCTTCAGCAATCCACATTTATACACACACTCATGATATTTAGGCATACCTGAGAACCAATTGTTGATAACATATATCATGGTTCAAAAAGCACAGAGGAGAGTCCAATATCTGTGGGGTTGAGTAGCTAATGGGATGTATGATGTTTTATGGGTGGGCCTGGAAAAATTTTAACATTTATTTGTCATAAAATAGAAAAACATCTAACAGAGACAGTGGTAGTCTTTTCAGCAGTTGATCAAGAAATAATAGCTGATCTATAATTACACAAAATAATATTATGAACTCTCAATCTACAACACTTCACTTTGCTTCATCTTTAGCCTGGTATGGAACAGGCTAAGAATTGATGTTTAGTTGCCTTGGTTACCAAGCGCAACATGCCTAAATCCTCTTTGGTGGAACTGAAAGAGGAAGTTAAAGAATTTTGTTTAGTTTTCATGGGCCAAGTTTTTTTATGTTTGTGTTTTTTCCTTCTCTCCCTTTTTTGATTTTAAAATCTTTTGCCCCATTATTGGGTTTGATAAGCCCATCACTACAGTTTGGGGCAAAGCTGATTTGAAGTGGTGAGGCCTATACTGGTTTCTTCTTTTTCTTCTTCTTTCGGCTGCTCCCGTTAGGGGTTGCCACAGCGGATCATCTTCTTCCATTTCTTTCTGCCTTCTGCATCTTGCTCTGTCACACCCATCACATGCATGTCTTCTCTCACCATATCCATAAACCTTCGCTCTTTTCTTCTTCCCTGGCAGCTCCTTAGCATCCTTCTCCCAATATACCCAGCATCTCTCCTCTGCACATGTCCAAACCAATGCAATCTCGCCTCTCTGACTGTCTCCCAACCAACCAACCTGAGCTGACCCACTCATTTCTAATACTATCCATCCTCGTCACACCCAATGCAAATCTTAGCATGTTTAACTCAAAAAGCTGTAACTTTAACTGTAAAGCGCAGGTGTGTTTTGTTTTTAAGGCCTTTATGTATTGAGTGTTGTGAACAGGCAGAAATGACAATACATAAGGCTTCACTCTTGGCTATTAGTATTACTAGAAATGAAATCTGTGACTGATAGCTGAAAATGACCAATAAAATGAACAGAATAAGCCCATTTATAACAAGAAGTTTCTTCAAGTTCTTTGCTGTAGTAGAGACTTGAGGAAGTTAAAACATTACATGTGGAAATTCAAATGTAATGGTAATGAGGGTGTCAGAAATGTAATGGAGCAAAAGTCCAGTTATTTGTTTAAGCACAAGGAATCTGTTACTCTGAACATAAACTATACAGTACATTTCTGAAATTACTTAAATCCTGTATTCTAATTTTGATTGAAACCTACAAGTACATCTTGTGCAATTTTTTTCCTGTCCACTTTCTTTAATTTAGTATTGACCATTACCTTATCAAATCCCAGGACATATGGGGTACACTTAAATACCCCTCCATTCAATCTTTTGGCAAGTTGCCATATCTTCTGGAGCAATAGTATTTTTGGAACATGTACAATATATTATATCTGAATAGGAATCCATTTAGGTTTACTGAACAATTCCAGCTTTACAAGTTCCTTTCCTGTAGAACAATATTTTAGGGATAAATATGCCAGTGACTTGCATTGAGGTGTTGTAAAAATCCATATGAAATTTAGCCCAACACATAATGCCATCTTGATATTGCAATTTGATTGTAGCAAGTTGTTTTCCTTATGTTATTCAAATGAATGTTACTTTTTATTGAAAAGAAAGCAAATGTGTCTGTTACATTTTTTAATTCATGCAGCATGAAATCTGACTGAGAACTCACAAAGTTACTTGCAGCTTCCTATAAGTAATTTTAGAAGTCTGTAACTTCAGCTATCTTTAGCACTTCTGAAGCTACCAAAGGAAGTCAACAATGCCTTCATACGTAGAGGGTATACTAATTTTAGTTATTAGCATTTTTCTTATTACTCTTAAATTGATACACTAATGTATTTTCTAATTCCGATGAGTTAGTTGTAGGGCTTGCTGTAAATCAATGTGCATTTGTGTATGGGCTTACCCTTTGTGGTGGACAGTTGGTGTTTACTGTTGGTTAAAACAAACATCAGTGTCTATGCAACCCTGCACTAGATTAAGTGGGCTTAGAAGGTATAATGTTAATAAACAGCATGAAAGGCACTACATAAAATAAAGATCAACTAATCACAGCTCCTGGGTTCAAATTAAGACCCTAGACCTGCTTGTGTGAAGTTTGATATTCTCCCTATATCATTTGAAAGAGGTGGATGTTAGATTAATTGGCAGCGTTATACTGGTTAACATGTATGTGCATGAGTGTGATTGGTGATGGACTGGTGCTCTGATTGAAGTTATTAAGGTTATATTTAGAGTGGATAACAATCATCATTATTAGTCTTTTAGTACAACATTAATTATCACAGTCACACTGTACAGTGATATTGAAAAATAAGCACAAGTAAATAATTGGAGAATAATTTGAGACCAAGGATGTTTAAGATTAGTTTACTAATATTTCATTATAAAGTGCTTCAGGTTCACCACTTCTGTTACAGCTTTATTATTAACTGCCTTTAATAAAATAGAACACAATCATTTAGACAGTACCATTTCCTGCAATTACATTAGAGTTTCATAAAGCACAAACTAATCATCTATGTCCTTTTTCATTAGCTATATTTTTCTACCAACCAGATAATCAAGTAAAAGTAATATAATTTAACAGAACAATGAAACTATATAAGGTGTATGCAATACTGTGCCAAAACTAATTTGTGGTGTTAATGTAAGGGGAAAAAATGCATTTTCCAGATGTTTCTCTTGGTGAGAAATTTAATTATAGCTTTAATATCTTTAGATAAGAAGCTTGGGAAAGGTGCCAGCACAATTCTGTATTAACAGAAGTGAGACGAATATTAAGATTTTTTGATAAAAAAAAATCTTTTACTGTACATCTGAAAACAAAACTGCTTTACATGTCATAGTTTATTCATAAACTTCTGTCAGTCTGTGTCTTATAAGCCATGAAAATGTTGTGATAAACAAATGCATTTAAAAAAAAAGCATAATATGATTATAAAAATACGATTGATAAGAAAATACATTTTTTCCTTTTTACACTTTTTGACACATGGATATTAGAATAAAAACCTTCAAAACATTAAGGCACTTTCAAAATAGTTTACATTATTCTTTTAGTCTCTTGTTTCTAGATCTTTTTTTATATTAAGGGTGACACAGTGGGTAGCCCTACAGTACTGCCTCACATCTCGATAAGACTGCCATGAATCGGGCTAAGTGACTGCCTGTGTGATCTCCTTATGTCTGTATGTTTTATACCTTTGGGTAAACACATGAGTTTTTTTGATTTGATATACTTTCATTAATCCTCGAGGGGAAACTGTCTTTGTGCATTACGATTTGGGGGTAAGAATCAGCCATTGTACAATGCCCTGGAACAATTTTCAGGTAAAGGATCTTGGTCAAGGGCTCAACAGAGTAGGATCCATTCTTGCAGTAAGGGGAATTGAACCGGCAACCTTCCAGATACCAGCACAGTTCCTTAGCCCCAGAGGCATCCCAAAATTAGGTTAATTGATGAACCTAAATAGCCTTGGTTCCTCCCAAGTACTCAGTGCTGCTGGATGACAGTGATCCACAAGATGGATGTGGGTTTGAAGCATGAATGGACTGATGTAAGTAAATGTGGATGTTTGGATTAGTTTGATTGGTAATAAATTGGCATCCCATTCTGTGTTGTTTCCTCTCTTCCTTTCATCCTTGAACCCAAACTGCCATAATAGGTTCATGTTGTGAATCAAATGGATAGGGAAACAACTTTATAAATGCATTGATATAAATATACTCATTTATAAATGCATTTCACACTTGTTTATTTTTTATTTTAGCTACTTACCAGTACTCTTTCCCTTTTTGTTTTAGAAGTCCCAGAGTCACATGTTGATGACATCACTGAGTACATTCTGGATCCTTGTTATGCAACAGGTGCCACTTGCCAACTCATAGTGTTATGAGCACCCTTTTGTATGAGAGTTAAACCAAAAGCTTGTTTTGTGGAAGTTGAACTGACTTGGGCAGAGCCAGTAAAAATATTTTAATGAAATAACAAGCAGATACAAAAATAAGCAAGCCTAGGTCATTACTGAAAATCAATCCTATCTTTCGAAAAAGTGAGAGCGAAACAGAATCAGTAGTCAGAAACAAAAGCAAGAGTTCCAAACTGTAAAGTCAAAAAACAAAAAGCTCTTTTAATAACATGAACATAAGGTTTATCTGCAAAGTTGGATACTATATGGAATTCTGAGAAAATTACTATGACAATGAGTAACACTAAAATCTAGAAATGGCAGTGCCCATAGGAAAACAAAGATTCCGTTGTGGCAAAATGGTATAAACATTGAACTTTCTCTGACTGCACTGAAACTAAAATTCAATAAATCATAATCCTTAGAGTACAAAAACTCTAAAATGAACATAACGATAGTAGAACACCATCCAGGACTGAAATACCACTGGTAAATTGGCCAATACATATGACAATACTTTATATTAAAAATGTTAAAAAAAAAACGGTTTTCCAACTTTTCTCCTCACTTATTCTAATTAAGTTATACACATTGTATAGATCTAATTTAGTAAAAATAGCTGACACTTTGATTTCATTAACCAAGCAAGATATAAGAGGGAGAGGATAATAATTCTTCACCATTATTTTATTCAATTCGTGATAGTTTATACATGGTCTTAATCCTCCATCTTTATTTTTGAGAATAAAATAAAACTCCCACTGGACTATTAGAATGAGTAATGCGTTCATTTTATAGGTTTTCTTGAGTACAATTTTCCATTGGCCTCATGTTCATGTTTAATGAGAGCATCCGTTTTGACTCAAGCAAGAAAGTCCATTGGACCAGTGGCATCACTCCTGCCTCTGTACTGGAAGTCCCACACTTTTCAGTCCTCGTAAGATATAAGCACCTGAATACTGGAAGTTGCCTTCATTTGAGAACCAACATCTTGAAGAGGACAGAACATTCAGCACAGAATCTATCATTTAAAAGCTGACAGGGTCAAGAATTGTGCCCCGCACATCTTCTTTACCCCTTGCCACATAGAGGTCACCTAGGCTTGATTGTGTCCGCAGTGTTGGAAAGATTTCAAAGCAGCTGTTTGTTGTTTGGTGCTCGGCAGGTCAGAGGGTACAGCCTAATGTGGGCCATTCAATAGTGTCTTCAGTAATCCAAACATTTAGAAGAGAAAACAGGTGTGTAGTCTTTCAAAATTCTTACCAAGTTGTCCAAGTTGTTTTGAAGGAGGCAGTACAGTAATTTGATGTATTTTTGCACTGCAATAAAATTTGTCATCAGTTTGTATGTACTACAGGTATGTGCTTAGAACTGCACGTTGTCCTAATGTCTGGTGGCAGAAGAACACTTTTCAAACCTCACACAAAAACAAGAGATAACAACATGGTCATATTGAATTGAGATACAGAGTGCCAGTATAGCAGACAAAGACGTCTTCCAAAACATCAGTTCTGTCACTGTTTCAATGATAGACAGAGTACTGAGGAGAAATCTGATGTCAATGAAACAACTGTGCAGGGTGCCATTTGAAAGTAACAGTGGGAGAGTGAAGAAACTGAGGTACCGGTATGTGCAGGTACAGTACTCTCCCATAGAGCCATTCTTGGGCCTTAACACTCAACAACTGCTTATATTTCTGGACATTCTGAACACAAATCTGATTCCAGAAAATAAGAGGTTTGGTCAGAGAAGACTTGCCTAATTATGGAACTAATGCCACCCAAGAATGGTTCATTGCTCACTCAAGGATACAAATAGTGTTCCTCCCACCTATTCTCCATTCTTGAATCCAATCGAGTTCTTTTCAGCATCAAAATGGGAAGTATATGACATCAGCCTCATGACCAAATGTCCTTGCTAGGTGCAATGGATAGAGCTTATGAGGACATAACTGCAGAATCTTGAATCTTGTAGGGGGTGGGTGCACCATTCAAAAACATTTTTCCCATGTTGCATTGCAAGAGAAAATATAAGGTGCCAAGTGGATGAAAATATGTGGCCAACAAGAGGTCCAGTGAACATTGTTAAATTCTGCATGATGTTTGCTTGAGTACAATGTTGTGATTTTCGGTTTATGGGTATTTTGTTGCTGTTGTGCATACAGTGCTGGGTGTATTTCATCTTTTGGCTATTTGCTGCATTGTAGTGTCTTGAGTGTGTTCCAGTAAAATGTTTTACATTCATGTATGTAGTTTTTTTTTTTGCTAATGAAATGTACTGTACTCGGCTACATGCTTTATTGTTCAGTACTGGCAATGTCAAGGTTCATAATGTTATCTGTTACTGTAACATTGTTACACTCGTGTCTGACATTACAGCAATATGCCTAAACATTTTTTTGTTGTGATTTGTGTGATGTGAAATTCACTTTTTGTTTTGGTGACACTGACTAATTAACTGAAGGAATTATTTGCGTTTGTAATACAGCTTAAATGTTTTGTGTAAGTGCTGGCTTTTTATTGATTAACTGTTGTGTTTTGCTCTTTGTGTAAACTGTAGTGTAAAATTCACTTAAAGTAGTGAGAATGATAAGAATGTTTCATGAATTGTGCCAAAGCACTTGGAAAAAAATGTAAAATTCTTCCATAATATATTTTCATGTTAACAACACCACTAACCATTTTGACTGGTATGCCTCTAAATATTGGTTCAGAGAGTTTACGTTTTGGTGGCTTTGGCTAAATGGCTGACAAGAGAATTGTATTTTGAAATATGAGTGAAAGGTTTTGAATGAATGATTTCATTTTGCTGGTTATCCAAATTATTTTACTGCAGTGTGTAAACTGTTTTCAGAAATACACAAGCAGTTGAGTGAACCTCAGGACTGTTAGGAGAAATTGTCCAAGGCAAGCGAGAAAAACTTTAAAAATGTGTTTGCAACTTTTCATCAGCTTTGTTGCAAATATGGAATTCCATCATCTTGTGTATTCTTCTATTTATAACTTTTATACTAATATATTTAAATCAGCCATGAGAAGATTATTGGCAATATTTCAAGTCTTTATCGATTAATGTCACTGTGATCACCGTTAGACAGTTTTAGGTAATTCTGGGAAAGAGATCCCTTGTGTTTGTTAAGGTCTTGTTACAAAGTAGTAAATGAGTAATAGACGTCTTATTTGCAGTACCTAAACTAAAGTGTTACCTTTTTTATTTTTAACGTATGTGACCAATTTCATTTTACATGCAGGAGTAATAAGGTTTACCTTGACCCTAAAATGTTGAAATGACATGGACACTTGATAGGAATACTTTATATTAATGTTATTAATCTGAATGTATTTTAGCTACAATAGCATCCCCATCAGAAAATGAATGCAGAAATAAGCAGTAGAGTCTTCATGTTATTACAGAACTCCAACATCTTTTTAGGTTAACTTTAGGGGCTGTTCAAGTTACTTCCTTTGAATAGGAAGACTCCTAGCTGCCTGAAGCTTGATTCTCAGACTTTTTTTCCATCAATGGTGTACAGCCAGCTATCTCAAGTCTCAATGTGCCTTGTTAAAGCTGCTTTTCTTTGATCACAACAAACAGTGCAAGCTGCCCATCGATCACACTTCCCCAGTGTTGTTTTAAAAATATAAGCTTTCACCTCTAGCAGCAGAAACTTTGCTAAGCTTTGTTTCAAGTTTCAATTCACATGGCTGTCCAAATGAAATGACCATGGAAGCTGCTTGAAAAACAGTAAGAATCTTTTTGATTTATTTCAGTTTTTCACTTGAACAAATCTGCTGTTAAGATTCTTAATTGAGATTGTAGATATTGTTCTTATTGCAGTTATGTACCCTATTCTTCTGTATTGTACATAGCCATTTAAGGTGGCATTTTATTTTTGAATAAAGAGTTTTCGTTCAAAATAATACTGAATCCCCTTTCCAGGACTAAGTCACTGAAATGTTTCCTGGAAATCTGTACAATTTATTGTACCAATTTACTGTACTTTAAAATATACCATTTCCGCATGTTTACCATGAAATGTTTACAGTAAGAGACAAGGTTTAATAAATAACACAAATATGATAACATTTCAGCAATGAGTATAAAGCTATTTTCTAGTAGCAAATAGTGTTGTTAGAGTGAACCACTGAGAGTTTCTTGCCAAAACAATGTCTCCAGTATCACTATATGTATTGTGGTTGAGGGAGGAAACACAAGTCCAGTCAATAAATTTTGGGGTGTCAACGCAGTCATTCCTATTTACTTGAGCAAAAAATTTTAAAAAGTGCAAGCGCTCTAGAGCGTGAGAGGTAATAGCCAAATACAGGCTTCAAAAGAGGATTCCTTTGGTGTGCTCTGCTCACAGAGTGGCGGGAGACCGGAAGGGGCATAGTCAGGTGCCCTCTCTCATCCCAAAGTGGTACCACATATCTTAGATAAGCCCTAAGGGTGATCCGCAGACATGCATGCATGACACTAGCCACCTTACAAGTGTTTGATCGATATGACCTGCTTATTATCTTATACGTTGTGATCCTGCAGAATTGTGTAGTGCAGGATGAAGTTCTGTTTTTTTGTAATTTGTTGCTGATTTGTTGTAAATGAAAAATAATGTTGGCTTTATTTCTGTTGTACGTTTGTCCTGGTGCCAGTCTTATATTTCACTTTTCACAGCCACTGGTAGATGGAGCTCAGATATCAAAAGATTTCTGTTTGTAGAACGTTTTTGTATTATTAATTAACTTAATAATATTAATGCAATTCACATTTTGAAATATTTGTGCATGATTTCTCATAGTAAGGTTTTTTTTGTATCTTGAACTCTTTTGTATCTTGGACTTTGTTATATTGATTTTAATTGTGTATGGCAAAAAAATGAAAACAAAGAGTAACAGTCATTAAAGTAAAAAAAAAAAGTGGGTCTGATTTTATATACAGTACGTAAAATACAAAATTCCCTGTTACAGAAATAGTCATAAAACATTCAAACGTGCCAGCTTCTCTGTAAGGAAAAATTAAATGACAATTCAGATTCTAACTTTAAATAATAAGTATGTGTGTGTGTATATTATAAACACATTCTCTGTTTATATTTACTTTTCTGAAACAAATTGTAATTACTGTGTAATATATTAACACAATATTATATTAGAGTCTTAACTAGAAGCATGCTTAAAAAGTATAATTTGAATTGAAAAGAATTGTGTGGTTCTTTCACAGCTGGGTAGGGGATGCTGGTGCTGGTGAGCTGTAGTGGGATTTTAATACATTTATTTAGTTGAACTAAGTCTTTAATGGTCATTGAACTTCTAATTAAATTATCTTGAACTAAACAACTTGTTTAAACTTGGTGGTCTCACAAATTACCCATAATATTTTGTGCTGTACTGATGTACAAAATTTGTTGAGAATGTTATATCTTGTTTTCAATGCACTACAAATGATTCTTTTTTCTTTATATTTTACTTTGGTTGATTAACATTCTGAACATTTATTTATCCTTTAACTCGCTGTCAATTAGCATCAAGGTGCAAATAACAAGGTAGCAAATAGCTAAACAGGTGTCATTTCTATTTGTGTGTGTTCAGAATAATTAGCTGCTTAAATAAAATGTTCAGTAAGATTTACAAAATAAAAGTCAGTGATTGAGAGATACACTTTCTTCCTCAGATTTTAAATTATAGAATGGTAGAATTTGTCTGGCGCAAGCCATCTCATTAAGTGACCAGAACGGGGTTTGCCTACCTATGTGTTAGAATATAAAGTGTAGATTGTTATGTAGATTATGACTCAATGAAATTAACAACTGATAGCTAGTACTATGTAAGTAACTGAGTACTTTTATGTATCTGATATTTGTTATTTTTTATCAAGGGTTAAATTATTTTGTTCACTGGAGCTCCTTACCCTTGAATATGCTACTTACAACTGTCCATCATTGGAACATTTGTGCTGTAGATCAATTCTTACTTTGTCTAGGGACCAGTTATAGCTTTTTTGATAGGCAATTGAAAGCACAATTTTATAGGAAATTGTATTATTTTGAATTCAAACAGGTAATTTGCAGGAATCGTTGGAAGGTTGAGTATAAATATGTAACTGTAAAAATTGTAACTTCAGTCAGATTTGAATGTAACGCCTCGATCCGTAATCTTGTACTGTTTTGGAGGGTTTAGATCAAAAACCGTATACACTGAAACATGGTTTTAGTTTAACTTATTACATACGACAGTGACGGTTACAGGCTGCATATTTATGTGGCCCATGGGATGAATTGAACATTTTAAGCATTGTACAGAAAAGAACGGGTGAAAAGAAATAATATCATAAAACTATGCACATTGTCCCTTCTCCTCTGTTTTTATCTGTGGGTGACCCCTTTAATCAGCTCTGCAAGCATTTAAACTTACCAAGGCATGTTATCACTCTTGGTTTGTGTTGTACCCAGGGCTTGAAGTACTTCTACTTTGTGAACCAGAAATGCAGTAACAAATCACAGTGTAACCTGCAAGGGGACACCCTAGTTCTCCACAATATTTCATGTTTTTCATCACCAAGGCCACACCTTCTGCCACCCCATTATTTGAAGTATATGTATGTAAGCACACTCCACAATCCAAGGGGCCCAACATCTCCCCACTCCATTGAATTTACATGTATTTTATACCTCACTGCGACGAGTAAGAAGAAGAAGACAGTATGTACCCAAGAACACAACTTGCTAAGCACATCTTCTTTGAGCTTCACCAAACTTTTGTCCTTCCACTGCCTGAAAATACCCTACTTGCTACATTATTACTGACAAATATGAACAAATTAACAGACACGGGTCGACTACTTTTCTTTTTTCAATAACTTCACTAAATTTCAATATAATCATCAAGCTTGTTTTGTAGATTTTGTGGTGTTTAGTATTTCTAGTGATGGGAGGGTACCTACCCCTAAATACCGATATATCAAAATGTCCTACAGTCTTACATTCCTAGACATACCATCCTACCAAATTTCAGCTTTTTAAATAAATGGGTGAGTGGGTGAGTGAGTGGGTGAATGAGTCAGCTTTGTATATATTTATGCAGTATATAGATATATGAGGTGCAATGAAAAAAAATATAAGAAGTGAATACCTTGCTGTAATAACAACAACCAATATTAAATAAATAGCCATAGAATGTGGATAGAGATCTATAGTACTGTAGTATTGTTAGCAAACAGTATAGAAATGTTATTAATATGTAAAAAGTGCAGCAGACATGAAGAACACCATGAGGGTCTATGTGTATCATGGAGGCTGTAAACCACATGCTACAGTTAGACACTTAGATTTGTAGTGCTAGGGTGTTAGCCATTATGGACGCAGTGAGACGTCAAGCAAAATGACACCTTTCATTGGCTAACTTAAAAGATTATAATATGCAAGCTCCGAGGCAACTCAGGCCCCTTCTTCTTGATTACATCTTGCCTGAAGAAGGGGCCTGAGTTGCCTCGAAAGCTTGCATATTGTAATCTTTTTAGTTAGCCGATAAAAGGTGTCATTTTGCTTGTCTTCTCACTATAAAACTCTGTAAATCATTTACCTAGGTTTATAACATGATTTAAGATGTTCTTTGTATTTTAACAAATGAATTTTGTGAACATTATTGTACATCACTTTAAGAGATGCTGATGCAGGACAGATGATCAGTTCATTACAAGAATGTGAGATCTTAGGCCCATTTTAACATAAATGAATGTTTACCTGCAGCACAGTGATTTGCTTTGCTGCTGGACCTGGGCTTGCTTCCCAGCCAGGTCCCAATCATTTGTATCTTGCCCTTGTGTATGTTATGAATTTCTAAAGGTACTCTTGTTTCCAGTATGTGCTCATATCCAGCAGAAGACAAGAGGTGAATTCTAAACTACTCCTAGGAAGGCATGATGCCAGCTTTCCTTTGTGTAAATATTTAACCTATTGAAATGTGATGCCGAATAAAAACAGTAACTACCTTAAATATATCAGTCCAAATCTGGCATTAAACATCCACTCAGCATCCTTAATGATGTTAACACATGACGCAAGGTAATTGGAAAGTCTGAAGAGCATAGTTCAAGAAGCCTAGATGTAAACATGTGGTAACAGAGAAGATAAAAAGAAGCGATAGAGTATGAAAAGGCAAAGGTAAATAGAAGTTTGGAAGCACAACATGTAAGCCTACTTCAATTCTGTAATCTTTTCTATTTTTTTTCATTTACTGATATTTTACTTGTTGACAGAACTCTGCTCTAACTCCCAATGTCACCATGTGCCTTACTGTTAGTGTCCTAATTACATTACATTTGGGAATTAATTTTATTGCTATGATTACAAACTGATTTATGCACAATTGCAACTACCAGACATGTTTTAATTTTGCATATGCTGTAATATTTTTATGTGTGGAGATGTGGATTTAATTTTGTAATGAACAACATCTGCTTAGCATTTGGAGTTTTGAAATTACTTCATTATTAAAATATCAGTTGTTGCTTAAGGATTAAGGTAATTTTGTTAGTTTTATACTGAAGACTCATGTTTTTGAACACTATCGCTGCTGTTATGCACCTAAAATCTGGAATAGCTTACCGATAGAAATTCATCAGGCTAATACAGTGGAGCATGTTAAAAAATTGCTAAAAACCCATTATTTTAACATTCTTATAGCTTATTGTAGTATAACCCTGATATTCTGTATATGCATTTAATTATCATTTATTTTCATATCTTTGCAATTCGTACTAACCCCTACTTTCTCTGCTGTTCTTTTACTGGTTTTATGTGGTGGCGATCTGCATCACCACCACCTGACCAAGGCACCGTGCAGTCCCTACATTGATGGATTAAAGGCCAGAGGTCCACATGACCATCCTCATCTACTTCTTCCATGTGAAACCTGAAAACCATGAGGACTGATTTAGATAATTTATGTTAGTAGAATGCCCAGGGGGGCTGGACGATCTCGTGGCCTCAGAACCCCCTGCAGATTTTGTTTTTTTAATTTTTTTTTCAGCCCACTGGAGTTTTGTTTTGTGTTTTTTTCTGTCCTCCTGGCCATCTGGCCTTACTTTATTCTTTGTTACTTAGTATTGCCTAATTTTATTTTTCTATTTTTCTTTCTTCATCTTGTAAAGCACTTTTAGCTACATCATTTGTATGAAAACGTGCTATATAAATAAATATTGGTTGTTGTTGTTATCGCCCTTAGTAATACCTAGTTTCTTTATTTACAATATGATATAACAATGTGGCACAGTGGGTACAGATGCCATCTTAGGGATCCAAGGTTTATATTCTGTGCCCAGTCATTGTCCTTCTAGATTTTGTATTTTCTTCTAGTCTCTTCATTGGATGTCTTCATGTACTACAGGCTCCTCCGAGAAACTTCCCCCACCACAAACACTTACTGGTTAGTTGACTGGTGGCTCATTATTGGTCCTGTATAAGTGGGGATGAGGGTATGTATGTGAGTGGTCCTGTGATAGACTGACATCCTGTGTAGGGGTATCCCTGTCAGGACAGGCTCAACCACTCTGTGACAGTGAACTGGATTAATGATATGGCTAAGAATATGCTCTTTTTCGATAAACTTGAGGTTGTAGAATTACGGAATCAGAAACAAATCTTGGAACAAGAACTAAAAATGAAAAAGTAAAAACCAATGAATTTTGCCTCATAGTTCTGTTCTCATGTTTTATGTGCTGATTCCACTGTCTGAAATTTTCAACTTCCAGATTTTTTAAGTATTGCAACACTTTTAATAGATTTACAAAGTGATAGGGGATGTCAGTGAAAGGCCTTTAAATTAAATACTGTTTTTTATCCCCTAGCTGCTTCCTTTTTTTGCAAATAGAAATGTCTTTTATAAGATGTACTTTACATCAAGTGTGCTACTTAGGGTTTTGGAGGCAGCTGTTCTTTCTTTATTTCAGACCAGATGACATGCTGCGTGGGTTCACTGACCTGAGATCGCATATTATGAAACAACAACTTGGGAAGGAAACTGAGCTGGAAAATTAGTTGCTCTAGTTAATATTTTATATTCTATTTTTAAGCAGTTTTTTTACCTTTTTAATTGATTTGAATCTTAGATATACCAGATAGGCTGTTTAGATGCATATTTTTTAATGTTATTATTTTTATTACTGTGATTATTTTACAAAATCCACAGCATACATTTGCTAAATCAAATACATAATCATTTAATTGTACACAAGTTGTGAACTCTAAAGCTGTTAAAACATATTACTTATTATGTAAATTTTCCTTGAACCAGTGCTACAATTCTTTTATTTACAAGGGTGTGCTTGTGTTTAGTAGTTTAACTTCACATATCGAGGGCATCACATTTACACATGTTTTTTAAAAAACAAACTAAAAATCCGTAATCAGTTTAGAAGTGTGTTAGGTGCCTATAGGATAAACGTGGCTAACACTAAGACCAGCCAACCCTCTTTTTTTAAATTCCCTTTCATGTTATTCTAGATGGAACCTGAGGGTAGGTTGGGGAATCGAGGAATGATAAACGTAAACTGACAGCAGCCAGGAACACAATGTGGCACCCACAGTATCAAACATTTTAGGGCAGCAAGCCCTCTTACTCAGAGTACTCTCAATGCCTGTTTAGATTTTATTCAACCTTCCTGACTAAATATTATAAGATATTTCTTTTCTATTTAAAACATTTTTATGTAAATGTTTTATGCAGTTTTGTTAGTACTATGTATCAGGCAGTTATCAGTGATGTCCAAGGTTTAATTTTTCTTGTTGCAATATGAATATATTTTATCAAATACATTCTCATCTTGTCCTACTTGTCTTCACTGTTACAATTCTGATATACAGGGCCTTTTCAAAAAAATTTAAAAGCAACTTCGGTCACGTATATAATGAAATACGAAGCAGTAGCATTTTTTTCCACTAAATTTGATTCAGAAATAATGCAATATAATGAAAACTGAGAGGATGAACAGCCTTCTGACATTATCAGATGGCTTGTGAAAGGGAGTCTGGAAATTGGTTTTCATACTGAAATTTCAAGTAAGAATGAGATTTGGAAATATATATCACAAAGGTCAAATTATCATAAAGTAAAATTAAACGAAAAAATGTGCACCATGGAATATTAGCTCTTGCACTAAGTATATTTTGCTGTTGTTTGTTTATAAATAACTGAAGTTTAAAAAGTATTTGGCTTTTGTGTAGTTAAATGTATAGCATGCATAAAACAGACTATTTTGATTAGTATAAAGCAGTTTAAAAACACACAGTTTATTAGATAGGATTCAAAAGCTGAGCTGTGCCACCTTTATAGCTCCCTGCTAAACTATCAACTGGCAACAAAGTGCCAACTATCTCAGCAAACCTTTTCATAACCATGCCACATCCAGGATTCTCCTGGCATTTAGGTAGTCTCATGGGGGCAGACTTGATTCTCAAAAGAGAACACACATCTGAGGACAACTCATTAAAAAGTTTGTAGTGAACAGCTGTAAAATCCAGCACCACTAGAGCTACACTCACGGGGCTTCTTCCTAAAACTCCTGCCACCAATTCCTCCAGTCCATGCACTTTAAACAGCCAGGGTACAGGGAGGGAGCAAAAGAAACTGAACAAAAGACATGATGCTGAGAGAAAATAAAATGCTAAAATTGCTGTTATCCATTCAGGAGTTCAGTAGCACAAGGTAACTGAAGCTTAATGACTGTACATTTTAATGCAACAGAAGAGACAGGCAGATACACACATAGACCACTGCAGGTTCTTGGATCCATCTATTTGAGAAGTGCTTCTGTATTCTACGATATGTTTCTATCATTTTGACTATACCATCACTATATGTCATAACAGCAAACAGAATCTAGATAAGCATTATGGTCAATGTATATACAACATGTTAAAACACTGAAGCTATTCTGGTATAACATGTTTGTATTTCCAAGTAGACAGTAATGTTAACTTACTTTAGGTATTCATTTATATGTGCAGTCCAAACGTGGATCATCGTCGTGGTTTATGTCAATTGTATATTTTGCAATTCATTTTTTCACAAACATAACTAACAATTCCTAAAACCTTACATCGACTCCAACTCTGTGGTCGTAACTGAACAGAGAGCACACAAAGCACCTGCGACATCATGTCATTCACTTTTACTATTAGACCATTGCTGTCTTTGCATGTCAATGTATAATCTGAGTTTACAGAAAGGTTCTTCCCTTGCAATAGATTATGTTTATTTTTAACACACACAGTGTGCTTGTTGCACATGCAACAAACATATGTTTAAGGGGTCTTGCTAGGAGACTGACTATAGACAGTTTATTGCAATCAGAGCTTGCTCTCTTTCGGATAAAGTTAAAGAGAATACCATTGCTCTTTGAAGTTCAAAATCACAGCCCCTACTTCAGGAGGTGTTGTATTGGTTTAGAAATGAGACACTATGTGAGCCATCTACTTGTTCCCACCATTTTCAAGCAAAATTCACTCATGTTTGTCTCCAGACGTATATATTATACATCTGTTGAGAGAGAATGGCGTTTAGGTGATAAATATAAAGTGCAATATAAATAAAATTTATTATTATTATTATTATAATTAAGGGTGTAGTTTGTGCTGTGGTGTAAGAGTTATAATGCCATAGTATAAACAAATAAACAATATTTTACATAACAGATATCATGCCCTGCGGTGGGTTGGCACCCTGCCCGGGATTGGTTCCTGCCTTGTGCCCTGTGTTAGCTGGGATTGGCTCCAGCAGACCCCCGTGACCCTGTGTTCGGATTCAGCGGGTTGGAAAATGGATGGATGGATGGATATCATGCCCAGATGCTCCACAAGTATAAAGACATAGAATAACAAGGAAAGTAAGATCTGAATTACAATGTAAATCAAGTCAAGTCGGGAAGCATGCACTGGTACAGTGCATTGCCACACCCACTACACAACGAAACAATTCGGGATCCTGGTTGGCAACCCCTCAGGCAGACACGCGGTCCAGTCCCACCCTCTGGAAATGAACCTCTATCTGCCGCAGCCAGGTGTTGCGTGGGTGACCCCATGGCCTGGTCCAGCCACTCGGGTCCCTAACAATGAGGAACTTACGAGCTGGGTCAACCTCGGGGAAATGCGCCACATGGCCGTAGTGCCATAACTGACGCTCCCTCACAATGTAGGTAATATGCCTCATTCGGGACCCCATGAGCAACCGCTCATTCGACACAAAGTCAAAACAATGGTACCCAAGGATTTTCTGGAGAGTTACAGTACCAAAGGAGTCCAGTCTTCGTCTCAGGTCACTGGATAGTGTCAATGTCTTTTAACCATATAGCAAGACAGGAAGCACCTGGACTCTAAAGACTTGGACCTTCGTCCTTTTGTATAGATATCGGGAGCGCCACACACCCCTTTCCAGCAACCTCATGATAACCCATGCTCTCTCAATCTGTCTACTGACTTTATAGGAAGAGTCACCAGAGACATGGATGTCACTAACAAGGTAAGTAAACCTCTCGACAAGGTCGACACTCTTTCCGCAAACAGACACACTGATGATGGCTGTGCCCAAGAGGTCATTAAAGGCATGGATCTTGGTTTTTATCCAGGACACTCGCAAGCCCAGACACTGCTCAGTCTCTCGAGCGCCCCAATCAGAGCCTCCTTTGACTCCACGAAGATCATAGCAACGTCAGCAAAGTCAAGATCTGTGAATCTTTCTTCACCAACAGATGCCTCACAGTCTCTGAACCCCACGACCTTGCCCAACACCCAGTCCATACAAGCATTGAAAAGAAAGAGTAGGAGCAAGAACACACGTGGGAAAAACACAGAGGTTCTGCCTCCACTCTGCACAGCACTCACAGTACCAGTGTACAGGCCGGCCATGATATCCAACAACCTTGAGGGGATCCCGTGAACCCTCAGGATGTCCCACAGGGCAGTTCAATCAACTGAGTCGAATGTTTTACGAAAATCGACAAAGGCTGCAAAGAAACTCTGCCAATATTCGCGTTTGCACTCCATGAGAACCCTCAGTGCGAGGATGCGGTCGATGGCAGACTTCTTAGGCATAAAAAACAGACTGTTCCGGTTGCTGCCAGTCTCCCAAATGGAAGCAAAGATTGCTTGCAATGTCAGGAGGACAGCCTTACCACCAGCCTGGAGAAGTTCACCCCGGATACCACAGATCCCTGCAGCTTTTCTCCCCTCAGCTGGTTCACCACTTGTGCAATCTCAGTGAGACTGGGTGGTTCACAGCTAATTGGAGCCTCAAGGACCATGGGCCCAGAGATATCCAATGTTCTAGCTGGAGGATCAGCTTTGAACAACTGCTCAAAGTAGCCAGCCCAGCGGGTCACAACTGCAGTGTCATCCGTAAGGAATGTTCCATCAGCCGTCCTGACTGCGACACTCCGAGGAACAGATTTGGATGTGGTAATGCTTCGATTTCTCTGTAAGCAGGACATGGGTCTCTAGACCACAGATGGTGTGTCACTTGCTCACAGATCCTTCTAACAAATGCCTCTTTATATGCCCTCAGAACCCTCGCAGCCGTCCTTCTCAGTTCCCGTTACAGGCCAGAATTGCCATTGAGCCGTGTGCTGCAACTTCTCTCGATGATATCCAGGGTGCCCTGCGAGATGAAACACTTCCTTCTGGGAACACTGGTAATACCAACAATGTAACTGTTGGGCAAAATAAACATTTGGAAGTTACATTTAAATTCTAGTAAGTAGTCCACAGGCATGGCTACTCTACTCTTTCGTAGAAACTCTGAAATGCACATTCAGCCTTCGATTGCCATATTGTCTTTGCAGAGTTGCCATCTATATCTGATTTTGAAGTATGTGTTGCATATGAAAGTGACATTTCTCCTATCAGTTGTAAAGCCCTAGTGGGTGGGAAGTATCTACAGTTGTCCAAAGGGAATTATGCATATTTGAAATGGGACTCCGTGAAAATATTATGGTCAAAGACAAAAGGTAGAGAAATGATAACTTTAGTAGTCCACGTGCCAGCTTATCCACTATGGCGCATCCTGCATTTATACTGTAAGTGCAGGGACGATCACGTGAACAAGCATTTTGTCTTAAAGCGCATAAATCAGTAACCACAGTGATCATAATGCACCTAATTGTAAGAAAATGTACTCTCTCCATTAATTATTTTATTTGTAAGATAATATTGGATTTATTAAACAATAGGAAATACAAATCCTAATAAGCTTTGCCCAGAGAAATTAGCTTAATGCAGTGAAGCGAATATGTATGTGAACATTTCATCAGAATTAGTAAGACTATTACCTAGCAGTAGATAGTTGTCAACAGACTGCCCTTACTTTATGTAGTACTTTTCTATTGCAAACATCATTTTAATATACTTTACACATACTCAACTGCAGTAGAATTGAATAGACATATTTTATCTCTAGCTGGAACACTAGCAGGTTAAGCTGACGTATTTATGGTCACTTAGACTGCATTTAAAAGTCCAATTTTATCTAACCAATCGATTTATTGTGGTGTTATTGGTAAAAATGGAAAAATGTTTACTGATGTTGCTGAAAAAAGTATACGCAACATCATGCAGTATCTGTGGCACCAACAAAAAAATGAAGGCAAGAATCAGGCACTGTAATGCTTCCACACTATCACTTTTGTTTACACGGGTCATTAACATTATACTATAGCATGCCTGTGTAAATGTGCCAATCAGACATATAGTAGTAAAAGGTTAGTCAGTCGGCCAGAAAAAAAGTATAGACTGCACTTTATTTGTCTCAAGAGGGAAACTTAGCTTTCAACAGCAAACACACAAGAATTACAAAGATGAATCACTTGGGTAATGATAAGAGGGCAATGACAGTGAGGCTTTATATATGTATATTACCATAGGTATGAAGGCACCCATGAAGTATTAGCTGTATTAACCTCAAAAATATAACTAAATTTAGTCAGAGTAGATTCATCTTAAAAGCACAGGATGTTAGTGCTGTAAACTCAAAGTGCAAATGCATAGCTACCAGGACACAATGTGTTTTTAAAGTCAGGGAGCAGCCACACTGAGGCAGGTAGCACTTGCCAGATATGAACGTTTGATAAATATGCAAGGTTTTAAACTATAGGTCTAAAACAGTCCATCACTGAATTTAAAGCCAAGATGATATCTTTGAGGCCAGCTTCCAATTAACTTTTTCAAACAGTGGTAACCACTGATTAAAATTATTTATAGAACCACGTCAGTTATTTATGGTGAACACATTGGCTGAATTGCCAGCTGATCCCTTTTAACATGAGTCTTTTATTTACTAGGCTTCTCAATATAGCACACACAGGAACAGAACTGGCAAGCTCAGGAATATTTCCTTTATCTCTTGACTATGTTAATTCTACTGTAAGCATATAATGAGCATGCATACTGAGGTAAGTTTGGCCAAATTAGTAACATACATTTTCAGAGTACTCTGTATATGTTTAACCCAACACAGAAAAAGCTTACTTCCGTTCATCTAGAGTGCGTAATATAGCATTAAAATAAATGTGTTATTGTACTGCCTAGAATAACCTTTGGAAGATATGATTAAAAATGTCACAAGCAAAAATAAAAGACGAGTAAAGAAATGCCTGGGAATTGGATGGGTGATTGCATCTCAGTAATTACAAATCAGAAAAAAAATCCCATTCTGACATGCAGAATATGACTCAGGCTGAATCTGACGCTTTTGTTAAATATTGTAACTGTCTATAATCTAGTAAATCTTTCTCTTTGGTTAGTGTGATTTTCTTATGTATTTATTGTTTCCCTGCAGCTTTTTACCTTAAGTGACTTTCAAATAACAGTGTTACAGTTGTTTACATGTTTTTGTCTTCAGTTGAAACACTGATTAATAGAGTGACTCATTCAGGATTACAGAATGTGTCAGTGTTGGAACTGAACTGTTGGCTTACAGTCCATTGCATTAGCTTCTAGGCCACTCTGTCCTTTGTGATTTATGTTGTGTATTTTCAAAATTGTCTAAGTTTAAAAATACAGGATATATATATACTGCTCAAAAAATTAAAGGAACACTTTTTAATCAGAGTATAGCATCAAGTCAATGAAACTTCTGGGCTATTGATCTGATCAGTTAAGTAGCAGAGGGGGTTGTTAATCAGTTTCAGCTCCTTTGGTGTTAATGAAATTAACAAGAGGTACATTTGAGGGGCAACATTGAGACGACGCCCAAAGCAGGAATGGGTTAACAGTTGGATGGCACTAACATTTTTTCCTCCTCATCTTTTCTGACTGTTTTTTCACTCATTTTGCATTTAGCTATGGTCAGTGTCACTACTGGTAGCATGAGGCGATACCTGGACCCTACAGAGGTTACACAGGTAGTCTAACTTCTCCAGGATGGCACATCAATACGTGTCATTGCCAGAAGGTTTGCTATGTCTCCCAGCACAGTCTCAAGGGCATGGAGGAGATTCCAGGAGACAGGCAGTTACTCTAGGAGAGCTGTACAGGGCTTTTGAAGGTTCTTAACATATCAACAGGACCAGTATCTGCTCCTTTGGGCAAGGAGGAACAGGATGAGCACTGCCAGAGCCCTGCAAACTGACATTCAGCAGGATACTAGTGTGAATGTCTCTGATCAAATAATCAGAAACAGAATTCATGAGGGTGGCCTGAGGGCCCGATGTCCTCTAGTGGGCCCTGTGCTCACTGCCCGGCACCATGGAGCTCGATTGGTATTTGCCATAGAATACCAGAATTGGCAGGTCCATCACTAGCACCCTTTGCTTTTCACAGATGAGAGCAGGTTCACCCTGAGCACATGTGACAGATGTAAAAGGGTTCGGAGAAGCCATGGAGAACGTTATGCTGCCTGTAACATCATTCAGCATGATCGGTTTGGTGGTGGGTCAGTGATGGTCTGGGGAGGGACACACAGACATCTATAGGCATCCTGGGTTCTTCCTGGTGCGCAACACTGGAGGATGAAGGAATTGATACCATTGACTGGCCCCCACGCTCACCTGACCTAAATCCAAAAGAACACCTCTGGGACATTATGTTTCGGTCCATCCGACACCGCCAGGTTGCACCTCTGGCTGTCCAGGGGCTCAGTGATACCCTGGTCCAGATCTGGGAGGATCCCCAGGACACCATCCATCGTCTCATTAGGAGCATGCCCCGACATTGTCAGGCATGCATATAAGCACTTTGAATTCAGCCCTCTGTAGGTTGATAATTTTAATTTCCATCACATGATGTGGTGTCCTTTCATTCCTAACACATTACCCAGTCCATATCAGTATAGGTATCAAGCAGGATTTTTTTTCCCATTGAGATCTGAGCAGTTTATTAAAACCAAGTAAAAGAATTAATCTTAGGCTGAAAAGGGAAATTTATATTTCTTGTTTTTCACAGTTTTAACAGGTGTCTTAGTCTTTCTAACTGGTGCCAAACCCATACATTTCTGACACATTAAAATAATGGCTTCACTGAAAAATAAGCCTAAAGAACTGACACAAGCATTTCTCACTAGCTGTAGCAAGCTACAGTCTTCAAAAAGCATCCCCTGCTTTGGAAACAGTATTCGTCATAAAATAGTAAGATTAGTCATAAAATAATATTAATTATAATACATATTTATACAGTAACACATAAATTGAATTACTATGTAATGTACTTAAAAAACAAAATATGCTGCTGATATTATATAAAAAAAAAAAGATTTCCAAACCTCTATAAATTAATAAAGAATTCAGTGCAACTGAACATTGTTAAAACCATCCATCAATTCATCAATTTTTCTTTACAGTGTTAAATTATTCTGTTAATGCTGATTTAGTAGAGCCATTGATTCATTAGCTTATGATAATAAGAGCCAGAGGGCAACAGAGGACAGAAAACAAAGGATATATAGAATTACCTATATGTCTGTATTAACTTGAACTAAAATGTGATTTGGTCTTCCAGCTCAGATCCAGAGTGGCGGTGGCTTTTCATTCTAGCCACTTTCTTAATTAGTAACCAATTACTGCTCCTAATGGAACCTCTTTTGCCTTATTTCTAATTGACATGGTTTTTAAAATTCATAACCCTTCATTGTTTAGTTTTTGATTAATTTAGCATCTAAACACAAAACAAGAACCAACAGATGACAGCTATCTCAGGGGTCTCAAACAACAGTTCCTGCAACAAAAACAACATTTTTTTCTGTAGCACATCATACAAAGGATGTACCTCAAAGTGTTCTACAAGAATACAAAGGAAAAATAACAAGAAAAGAAAAGCAAATAAGAAATAGATAAAAAGAATAATTAGCACAGTACATACAAAATCATTAGATAAGAATAAAGTAGTACATATTTACCTAACATTGATATGCAAGTAATAGAAAAAAAGTTCTTATATTGTCTTTTAAATATCTAAAGATTCATTGTTACGTCTCTAAAGTTACATCCGATGGCATTGTCAGATGACCAGGGAGGACATTAAAAAAAGCTCCAGATAAGCTGGAGAAAAACATACAAAATCTGTAGGGGTTCAAAGGCCACTGCAGAATACTTAGACCAGGGAATAATGGAGCATAACACCACCACAGAGTACTGGCAAAAAATAAATAAAACACTCAAAAGTAGTGATTAGTGAGCAACTTATAAAACAGAAAAATAGAATTTAATGGAAATGAACCAAGTAATTTAAGTGATCAAGAAAGAAAGCCAGATTAAAGAGATGCATTTTTAGCAGTTTTTCAAAGTGTTCAGCTGTACTGGCCCAGCATGTCTCCAGTAGTAAAGTATTCCAGATTTTTGGTTTGCAGAGACAGAAGAGATGCCTTACCAGTTCATTTATGCTTCACTCTCAGAATATACAGCAAGAGGGAGAGGATCTAAAATTAAATTAGGAAAGTAGAGGGACAAGCAGTCCAACATGTAAAAAAGTACCAGATTGTTTACAGCCTTATATACAATTAAAAGTATTTTAAAACCAATCCTAAATGACACATGCAGCCAGTGCAAGGATGCTAAAACTGGTGAGATAGACTCAGATTTTCTCTTTTTAGTTAAATTCTTGGTGCTACATTTTGGGCTAATTTACAGCTGATTTATGTCTTTTTTGGTAATCCTGATAGGAGTGCATTGCAATAATCTAGATGGATAAAGACAAAAACTTGTATTAACTTTTCAAAATCTTGTAGTGATAAATAATATCCTACTCTTGCAATATTTCTCAAATGAAAGAATACAGTTTTAATGATATACTTAATGTGTGATTTGAAGTTTAGCTCTGAATATAAAATGATATTGAGATTCTTTGCTTCTTGCCTTATTTATAAAGACAGATGGTCTAGTTTATTTCTAAAGTTCTCACTTTTTTGTTTGTTGCCAATAATTTAAATTTCTGCTTTTTCCTTGTTTAATGAAATAAGGAAGCATATGTTTAAGGAAATTATTACTCATCTTTTTGATAATGCTGGTAAGTCGCTAGGTCAGATGATTTAGAGCCTCAGAGTCATGTGCTTTCGGCAAATAAAATATGTGTATAATGTTCGTAATTGTAACAGTTAACTTTATGCTTTGAAATAATTAGGCCAAATGGAAGCATGTAGATTGAAAATAATAAAGAGTCTAAAATAGATTCCTGTGGCACCCCATGCATGATATTATGCTTCTCTGGTGTATAATGACCACAATTTACAAAGAATTTCCTTAGCATGATCTGAGAATTAAACCAACTCAAGGTTTTGCCAGAAAGTCCAACCCAATGTCTAAGGTGACAAATAAGAATGCTGTGATCGATGTGTCAAATGCTGAATTTAGATCTGATAGAACAAGAACTGATAGATTATTTGAATCAGCAATAAAAAGTAAGTCACTGACTACTTTATCCAGTGTAGTTTCTGTACTATGGTTTTGTCTGAAACCTGACTGAAACCTGAAACTTATCCAGAATTATTTTTTTGTTCAAGTATTCATTTAATTGTTGAAAAAATATTTTTTCTAGAATTTTACTTTAAAAAGGCAGGTTAAGGGCAGAGCTTAAATCGTCCAAGACAGAAACATCAAGATTGTTTTTCTTAAGAAGTAGCTTAGCTACAGTAGTTTTTAGAGAGTCTGAAGAAATTCCAATGTTCATTGAATGAGAGACATCATTAAAAAGCCTGCAGGGACTGGATCAAGGACAAATGTCGTTGGTAATAACTGAGTCACTGTAAAGGATACGAGATGCTTCAGCAGGGCTTGAATCACAGCGTTTGCATGACTTTTATTTTGATAAGTTATTGGGTGTCTTTGATTTACATAATTAATTGTGCAGTTTTTGCCAGGAATAGGAAAGGAAAATGGTGACATATGGGGTTAACAAACAAGCACCTCGCTGAAAAGTGAACAAGGTATTAATTTCTCTGTGTTATATGTAAAACAAAAGTTACGAATATTTATGTTAAGTTATTTACATGCTTTTTATTTTGCACTTTGCCTTTATTGCTCTTACGGTGTGTTTATGAAACAAGGTCACAGAAACGGTAATAAACATTCATAAACCATCAGTCTGAGAGTTGACCATCATTCAGCCGGGGTCGCTACAGTCACTATTCTACAGAAAATCATCCCTCCATCCATTTTCCAACCTGCTGAATCCGAACACAGGGTCACGGGGGTCTGCTGGAGCCAATCCCAGCCAACACAGAGCACAAGGCAGGAACCAGTCCCGGGCAGGGTGCCAACCCACCGCAGGACACACACAAACACACCCACACACCAAGCACACACTAGGGCCAATGTAGAATCGCCAATCCACCTAACCTGCATGTCTTTGGACTGTGTGGAGGAAAACGGAGCGCCCGGAGGAAACCCACGCAGACACGGGGAGAACATGCAAACTCCACACAGGGAGGACCCGTGAAGCGAACCTAGGTCTCCTAACTGCGAGGCAGCAGCGCTACCCACTGCACCACCCTCTACCAAAATTAGGTAGGCTAATTTTAGTAAACAAGTTTAAGTGACTGTGTTCACCACATTGAGGTTCAGCTGGGTTTGTGCCTGAAGTCTGGTATATTACATCTTATATTAGATACTTTCTCTGAAAAGCAACACATTTTGCTCCTAATGGCTTAAGTGACCATTCAACAGACTGAGCTGGGTGCAAAAGAAGGTCAATGATTGTAAATAAAATTCTTGAATTTCCTACATTATTATTTTTAATTTTGGAGAAATAGGACCTTCTCTCTGATTGAACTAATACATTGTATTTGTTAATGTGACACTTCAATATTTCATAAGGCGTTGTTAATTTAGTTCTTCTCCATTTATACTCAGTGGCATTCTTTTTTAAGTTTCCAAACTGATTCTGTCTTCCACAGTATTAGAGCAGGTTTTTTGGGAGATGCAATGTCCACCACAACCTTCAGTTTTGAATTAAAATTGTCACTCTTATTATTTAGGTTGCTAGTTGTAGTAGAGTAGATACTAGAGTAAGTATAATATAAGAAAAGGTAAAGACAGATGTGACATCAAAAAACACCTCTTAAAAATCTGCTTTTCTTTAATCTTAGTAAGTAGCACTGTTGCACTGTCAGTAATGATCAGATATGCCAATATCCTCTGTCTCGGTCACGTCCGTTCTAAGCCCACGGGAGATAACCAGGTCTAATGTGTGACCCACTTTATGTGTCGACTGGATGATATGTTGAGTGCAATCAAAAGCTTTTAAAGGATCCATAAATTCTGTAGCTTTTGGATTACTGTACAATGATTATATACATGGAAGATGGAGTCACCTGCTATTAGGAAATTGTCATAACTAGCTATTTAAATAAATAATAAATCAGAACATTCACTACTAAATGAGACATTATATTTTGATGGTCGATATATCGTTATGAAAAAGAATGTGGTACACCTGTAATAGCAACAGCAAGATACTTTAAAGATGGAAAACTACCCAGGGTAAAATCCTTACAATTTACTTTGCTCAAGAAAATATTCGCTAAGCCACCGCAAAAGTGTTTTGAACCATCTGCAAGTGTTCTTTGTCTTCTTTTAGTTTCATTTCGCATACAAAGGGGTCTGAATCCTCTTTTGTGCGGCTTCATATTCTCTGCAAACACACTAAGGCTTGGAGCAACTCTTCCTCCTTTGTGCACTTTCTGTTATCTTAACCCAAATCCTGGACCCCCATTTTCACTCAAATCTCTTGAATGTTTGCAGTGACTGAAAGACATTATTTAGTTTATGGCATGCTAGTATTCTCATTGTGCCATACAAGATGATTCCAAAATTGTTGGCTTTCTTTTTTCTGAGAGAACCATCCAATTATTTGGTCAACATCAAATCCCGCATTCTGTTCATTTACTTTATTGAAACACATACTGCATGAATGAAATCAGAATAACATCTATAGCAGTGTTTCTCAAGTGGGTCGTGTGCTGTCGCCGGTGCGTCACAAGCTGCGATTGTTTAAAATGGAAGTGAGTTGTGGTGAGTTTAAAAGTGGGTCACTATGGAGGACTCTACCTGCCCAGTTCTGTCGATGGTGCTCAAGTCACTAACGGGGACCCTGAAAGATTAAGATACATTGATACACAATATTTGGCTCACTTCTGAATGTCAGTATTGCGTGGCTGCTTGTGCAAACAGCTCTAGAAGTTTTTGACACAAACCCAGGCACTCTAAATGTTCAGTGAATACAAAAAAATTAGGAAACTGGAGATGAGGTGAGCAAATTGTAGAAACAGAAAGTAAGAAAAACAACATTTTAAAGGCTTTCAAGAAAATTCTTCTTTGAGATAGGAAAGTAAGTCAGAATTTGAGTTTGCAGATGATGCTATTTGCAAAATAAAGCTAATATGCCTGTGCTACATTTGTGGAGGCAGTTTGTGCAAGCACAATTATTCAGTGGATACTTGAGAGCACTTAAAATAGTTTTACTAAACCAGAATGACAAAAGACTTTGTATCATGCCAATGCTAATAGTACATTACAGGGTTAATACTTACTGGGCTTTTTGACATTGATATTTAAACTGCTGTGGTGGTGTCTTTTCTGTGTTAATAGGGAGAGGCATGAAGAGGATCTACTAATATGAAAAAAGGTGAGCAAAAAAAAGCCCTGTCTGTTCTTGAAGGTCCAGGTTGCTTGGCTGTTTCAGACATAAACTGTATAAAAATCTTTCTTTACTATATACAAAGCAAGGGGAGACAATTAGAGTGTATATTTATCCCAGGTAATGGGCAAATGTTAAAACACTAGATAATAATTAGCAAGGTTGCCATCTCAAAAACTTTATCACAAATGCAACAATGGAGTGCCAGCAGTCTGCAAAGAGGAACTACTGAGGAGGAGACCATATTCTTAGAAACAATCCAATATGTGTGAGAACAATCTTTTTGGTTTTATTATCAGGATAGCACTGTTGGTACTACTTAATTTGCTTATTCAATTTGTGTATACCTCTTTTCACTTTTCACAGCTTACTTGGCATAATTGTGGTATCTTAATAATAATAAATCATAATGATGTCATTTTAACCTAGTCCTAGAATATCTACCACATGTTAAATAGGTTTATAAAGTGTAAAGACTCCTTCTTTAGTAAAACAGGTTATAAGGGTTACAATTTATAGGCACAGTAATTTTAAGTGCTTCTGGTACTGATGGTTATAATTTACATACAGCTTGAAAGAATAGCCATGAAATTTCATAGAACCTTATTCTAAACAGAGCCATTGAAAGTGATACATTAAATGTTGCCTTGAAGTGATTATTGAGCAGAAAGCTAGTTCAGTCAAAGTTACAAAATAATTAACAAATATATTCACGGCTATGAGAATATCATAAAATACATTAACAAATGTGCACACCTCTTTCATATCTAAGCTGATTAATTAATTGTGCCAGATATTCACAAACATTTATATTTAGCACAACTGTTAACCATTCACAAACACACAGTTTTAATAATTAAATTGAATAATATAATCAGCAGTGTTGTGCCTGATTAACCATTAGAATGGGTTGTTATGTTTCCAAAGTCTTACATGCAGTCACAGAGTCCTTTCAGTTTTCGTCCTGTGTCAATTGCATCAAATTAGTTTTTGAATGTCAGACATGGTGAAGATTTGAAAGATGTGTTGTAAGAAGCAAAGTTGAAAGACATTGGTAGATGAAATATGACCTTGCAAGGGAAAATGTCCAGACTAACCCCATTACTGAAAGAATCGTAAAAAATACAGTTATGGAACTGTGAAGAATAACTCTATGTGTTCAAGAAAATGATAAAGTGCTAGTGCTCATCCCAAGTGTTCCTCATAGATTTCTTCTTATTATAAACACAGAGAGGCTAAGCGCGGTAACAACAGTGAGAGCCACATAACTGGCAACTCAAGAATAATCTTTTGTTTAAATGGTATCGAAATTTAACACATGTCCATCTTGATGAACCCTTGAAATAACTGGGCCAGTTGTCATACAAAATAATGCTGGACCTAAACAAAAGATACTAACAAATGCCCTTGTTGGGGTCGTGTTGCAAAACATTACCTTTTAACCCATAATGGTTTGACTGGGCTTGGCAGTTTGGCAGATGATCCCTCTAACGTTTCATCTCATGGCACTAAGACTACATTCTGAATAATATTGAGTGTGTACAGTATTTTTAGACATGAGTATTATTTACATTTCCTGTGTCTGTACACATTCTTAAGCATTCTGAATAAGCTTGGTTTGTATCCCTATCAGAAGCTGCGTTATAATCGATACATTTAATTCCTAATTTTGTTGCTCACGCCTTACCCTTGCAAAACTCGACAAAGGAGCAAAGCAAGGTGATTCATCACTACAAAAGTTTTTAAGGGTCTTGTCACACTCGGAATTGACAGGCCTCAGCCAACTGAACCTAAACTCCAATTACACTATTTTCCACAAAGCATAATGACATTAAATGTCCTATTTTTAGGCTGCATTGTTTTTCCATTTAATATTCTTAGGATGCACTGCTCTCCCTTTCCTGTCATAATCACTTTCAAGATTGAGTTATTTTGGCAGAGTTGTGAAGTCAGATGTTTGCCAGAATACCAGTCTATGCTCAGACCTTCTAAAATCTATCTTTTCCATATTTCAAAGCCTTGTTGTGTTACTTTAGGGAAATGTACCCTCAATTCTGTGGCAGAATTTCTTGGCAACTCCCGGCAGAAATCTGTTTGTCTCAATTTGAAGATTCCCTGCTGAAATATCAGAGAGTTAAACATTTTTAAATTCCTGTGCTCTGCATACATTTATTAAAGTAGACAATCATATGTCTATACTGAGGCACATACACTGTCAAGTCCTTTCTGAATACCTGCAGCCAGTTCTACCTCCTATGGTGTATGTTTCGTTTCATTTCAGATATTTCTAATGGTTAAACAAGTTATATTTGCAAGTTTGAAACCTCCCATTGTGTATTTAGATCTAATATTTTTACTTCATATATGTAATAACTGCATTTATTTACATTAAATTTCCTCTACTACAGATCTGTTCAGTTCTTTATGTCGTCCTGTGTTCTAGATTTTCTGCCCTTCCATCTAGTTTGGTATCATCCACAAATGTAAGCAGCTGATTATATTCTTGTCCAGATCATTTATAAATATTAAAAAAGCACAGCAGCCCCAACACTGTTTCCTCTATGACATCACTTTTAACATTACCTAATTCTGATAAGGGTCATCTAAGCAGTATTTAAACCAATTTGTGTCCATGTACACTCTATGCCCTGAATCTCCACTTCTTTCAGTTGGATTGCTAACCTTTCATGTGGTGCTTTATCAAAAGCACTTTTAAAATCAAGATAAATAATACCACATGCACTTCCTTCATGGTGTGCATCTGTTGCTTCCTCAAAGAACTGCAGCAGTTGGGCATAAAGCAGGAACTTAATATATGGGGTACTATTCCTTTTCGGGGCACATGCATTTCCACGCCTTGGTCAAACGCAGTTGTCTTTTGGATGTGGGAGGAAAAACTGGAGAACTGTGTCTAAATTAATGTTAGTGCATGACTAGCATTTCAGACAGATAGATAGATAGATACTTTATTAATCTCAAGGGGAAATTCACATACTCCAGCAGCAGCATACTGATTAAAAAACAATATTAAATTAAAGAGTGTTAAAAAATGCTGGTATAACAGACAGTAACTTTGTATAATGTTAACGTTTACCCCCCCGGGTGGAATTGAAGAGTCACATAGTGTGGGGGAGGAATGATCTCCTCAGTCTGTCAGTAGAGCAGGACAGTGACAGCAGTCTGTCGCTGAAGCTGCTCCTCTGTCTGGAGATGATACTGTTTAGTGGATGCAGTGGATTCTCCATGATTGACAGGAGCCTGCTTAGCGCCCTTCGCTCTGCCACAGATGTTAAACTGTCCAGCTCCATGCCTACAATAGAGCCTGCCTTCCTCACCAGTTTGTCCAGGCGTGAGGCGTCCCTCTTCTTTATGCTGCCTCCCCAGCACACCACTGCATAGAAGAGGGCGCTCGCCACAACCGTCTGATAGAACATCTGCAGCATCTTATTGCAGATGTTGAAGGATGCCAGACTTCTAAGGAAGTATAGTCGGCACGGTCCTCTCTTGCACAGAGCATCAGTATTGGCAGTCTAGTCCAATTTATCATCCAGCTGCACTTCCAGCAATTTATAGGTCTGTACCCTCTACACATAGTCACCTCTGATGATCACGGGGTCCATGAGGGGCCTGGTCCTCCTAAAATCCACCACCAGCTCCTTGGTTTTGCTGGTGTTCAGTTGTAGGTGGTTTGAGTTGCACCATTTAACAAAGTCCTTGATTAGGTTCCTATACTTCTCCTCCTGCCCACTCCTGATGCAGCCCACGATAGCAGTGTCGTCAGCGAACTTTTGCATGTGGCAGGACTCCGAGTTGTATTGGAAGTCCAATGTATATAGGCTGAACAGGACCGGAGAAAGTACAGTCTCCTGCGGCGCTCCTGTGCTGCTGACCACAATGTCAGATCTGCAGTTCCCGAGACGCGCATACTGAGGTCTGTCTGTAAGATAATTCATGATCCATGCCACCAGGTATGAATCTACTCCCATCTCTGTCAGCTTGTCCCTAAGGAGCAGAGGTTGAAGTCCTTAAGCTATCATTTCTTCAGAGTACTGTGCATAACTTAAACAAAAACACTCTAATTTTTGTCTGTCATTCCTAGCTTTGTTTTTGACAAATGTGGATTGTTTTCCTGTCTGTGTACAATGCTGTTATACTATTTTTACTTTGTTAACTAAGTATTGATTATTTTCTTCAATCAAAACAATCTGAAAATATTTTTCCATAGTTGCATGCCTATGCAGATTCTGTGTAAATGTCAATGAGGCAGGAATAAATCATTTGACCAGTAACGGCCAGATTGTATTTACCTTTTTTTGTCATAGTGGGCTATGTCAGAATTGGAGATGAAGGAAGTTTTCCATAGTGCATGGTAAGTGTCAGCTGTAAGGAACAAAGAACAACAGCAACTTATGTGAAGTTGCCAGTGACACTCAGCCACCAGTTATATGCCTATTTATGGAAGTACATGAGGGAAGGACAGTGGCTTTGTGCTATATAATGGAACAGGAGTTCCCCCAGGCATCTGTGGCTCAGTAGTGTAGGGACATATTTCAGAGAGAGATCTACACTCTTCAAAATAATGGTTCTTTAATAGCATGTTATGGTTCTTTACTGTATTATGTGGTTTCTCATAAAAGTATCACTTGACAAAGCACCATTTCATTCTGGGAAGGGTTCTTTGCATGTGAAGTTGTTTTTTTTCTACTTTGAAAACTACCAAATATGTAGAAAAACCTGACATCTTTAATGTATGGTAGGCTACCTAGTAGGACAGCAACAGATTGAGAAAACCCGTACTTAGCCTGTGTTTTTGTGGACAGCAAGAGTCCTTTTAAAATCAGGAACCACTGGTATTTCACAAATCTGTTTACCATCTATTTGTAGTTATTTACTATATAGAGCCTGTTACAGATCTAAACAAATGAATGGTTCCTTCTGGAACATTCATATGAATGGGTCTTTTGGTAACCAAAAATGTTTCCTTTATGGCATTGCTCTGAAGACCTACTCTGGCACCTTTATTTGTAAGAGTGTAGGAGGAAGATCCCAGGGCTTAAACAGAAATGATGTTGGGGAGCTCCAATAAGTTGTTTTGGGTGAGGGCTTATAAAGCATCTCTTGGACACTTGCTAAATGAGTGTGGAATTGGAAATTTATTGAGAGGTAAAGCATAACTGGAATGAGGTACAGAAAACAGAGGAGGCTGGAAAACAGTAGATGGTGAAAGCAGGAGGAGGCCTATACGAGAAAGAGGTAGTCAAGAGGAAAGGCCAACCACCAGAAGGTTAGGGTAACTTTGTGTGCCTATAAGTGTTTTTTGCTCTCGTACCTTTTACCTACTACAGTATATGCTAACTTCTGTATCTGTATCAATCATTTTTTGTTAAAATAAATCTTTTCTTTTTTGCAGATAACCAACCCTGGACCAGGCATCAGTTCATCAAAGAATTCAGTCATGTAGACTTAGGAACTCACTTAAATCCATACTCTTACTTAGGATGTGGGAGTAAAACTATAGTACCCTGTCTTTATTATTAGATATTATTTGTTTGTCCTTGTAACAAAATGACTAATCTGCTGAAGTTGTACAATTTTATAAAGTGCTATCCACAAAATGTTGTTTGCACTAATATTTCAAAGTTATTAATTTTGGGGGTTACTAAGCTGTTATACTGTGATTTTACTGAACACGTTTCTTGGCTCATCAAAGGTGCATAACCAATTGCTGTGCTACACTGTCTCTGGGATTCTTTTTTTTTTTCTTTAATGGAAACAAAGTCACGGAAGCAGCATTTACATCAAATGTAGCCCCATGGGTTGGCCAGATATTGAAGCCAGATGTGAATATTAAAACGATCAAGATGAACATTATGCATAAGAGGATTGACTTGGGACAGCAAAATTGAAAGCCTCCTTTTATTAAATGTAATCACTTTTCCAATAAACAAGCCAGGATTCTTTCAATGACAATAAGTAATTGATGTAAAAGAAGTAAATTTAGCCCTCTACCCAAATTACCTTTTTTAGCATAATTCACAAAAGTACAAAACCCCTCAGCCATTTATCTTGAAATAGGAAAAAAATGTTTAACAAAAGACACCAGCCCTACTTCTGCAGCTTAAAATGCACTGGCAGGCATTAAAGATTGGTTAATTGAGAAAAATACATATAATTAGTAGCCTTCTCTTTTTAATTGAGCATGCTGAAACAATAGTGACAAAAGAGAGCTATTAACCATGTAATAGAAATAGGCTTGTAAAAATCTGTTGAGAGATTTCGCTTTTTAAAAATCACTTATTTAATCCTTTTAGACAATATTTTATTTTTTGCTTGTTCAACTGAGTCTGAAAAAATATCTAAAATAATTACATTTTCATTCACCCTTCCATGCATTTGTCCATTCTGAAATATTCACCTTTGAAGGAGTTGGAAACCTCCCAGCAGGGAAAGTTAATGAAAAGTAAAATGATTTGGATGTTAAGAGAAAGAAGTACTCCTAAAATGAAAAAGCAGAAATCAAGAAAATTGTTAAGACTAGATAATACATCACCAACAAAGTGCTAGTGAAAAATCGTGGAAGGTTTCACATTTTATTGTTATGAAGCCTTGAATCAGAGTAGACTTAATTTGGGTTTTTTGACACTTATATTTGATATTAATTTAAAGCATGTTGTTGAAACCTTTTTCACTTTGACATTAAAGACTCTTTTTCTTTCGATCAATGTCAAATAAATCCAAATTAATTCCACTGTTGTGAAATAATAAAATGTCAGATGCTGCCATACTATCCCTCTATTTATTCTTTCATCTATTTTACCCATTACAACATCATTAAGCAGTGGGAACCTGCATGGGTAGCATTAGGAAAATACGAGGACAGTTCACTGCAGGATACATTCACCATTCTTACATAAACCCATTGAAACATACTAGCATACTAGTGTTGCAAAAGGGAGGAAACTGAAATAGTGACTTGAAGAGAATGTGTACACAGAGAGTGACATGGCTGTAAATTCATCCCAGGTCTCTGGTGGGATCAGTCAGCACTGCTAAACACTAATCGATATTATTAACATATTGGTATACTTTCACTGTCAGAATTATATAATAATCATAAGATGCACATTATCTACTTTATTTGCAATGAATACAGCAGTTGTTTTATTCTTCAAACTATATAGGATTAAAAAATTAATTTAATTTAATGACCTCTTGGGCACAGCCATCAGCAGTGTGTCTGTTTGCAGAGAGAGTGTCGACCTTGTCGACAGGTTTACTTACCTTGGCTGTGACATTCATGTCTCTGGTGATTCTTCCTATGAAGTCAGTAGATGGATTGGGAGAGCATGGGGGGTTATGAGGTCGCTGGAAAGGGGTGTGTGGTGCTCCCGATATCTATGCAAAAGGACGAAGGTCCAAGTCTTTAGTGTCCTGGTGCTTCCTGTCTTGCTATATGGTTGCAAGTCATGGACGCTATTCAGTGACCTGAGATGAAGACCGGACTCCTTTGGTACTGTGTCTCTCCGGAAAATCCTTGGGTAACGTTGGTTTGACTTTGTGTCAAATGAGCGGTTGCTCATGGAGTCCCGAATGAGGCACATTACCTGCATTGTGAAGGAGCGTCAGTTACGCCACTACGGCCATGTGGTGCATTTCCCAGAGGGTGATCCGGCTCATGAGATCCTCATTGTTGTAGACTTGAGTGGCTGGACCAGGCCAAGGGGTTGCCCACGTAACACCTGACTGTGGCAGATAGAGGGTCATTTCCGGAGAGTGGGACTAGACTGTGTGTCTGCCTGGGGGGTTGCCAACCAGGATCCCGAGTTGTTTCGTCATGTAGTGGGTGCGGCAACACACTGTACCAGTGCATGTTCCCCAACTTGACTTGACTTGAATATATAGGATGATTTAAAAATAAAAAATAGAATACCATGAAAATCAAATCTAGCACTTTGTACAGCCTTGTATCACTTGTTTTGGGACTTAGATGGATAGAATTGTCCAGGTTTAGTAAATCAACTGATAATCATACCGGGAGCACTAAAGCCCACAGTATATGCCAAAGATTATACAGTACTGTATTTATATCATTGTAAAAGTTCCTTAAAAAATGAAAGAGAATATGAAGTGACTAGTAAGAGAAACAGCCAGTGGGCCAATATAAATTACCGCTCCGTTTACTTGTACGTATTTTGTCTAGATACTATTTCTTTTAAAACATATGGACTGCACATTAATGAAAGGCTTCTTTTGTTTGTGGTGCTTTATTTTTAGTATATTCAACTATTTGTTACATTGTCCTTAGAAGGGCCACTATTTAAACTACACATGATGTTATATTTTCAAGATTTTTCATTTTTATGCCTTTAGAAATTTATACTATAAAGTTTTTAGCCAAATGATATATTCAAGCTTACCTGCTTGTCAGTTCTATGTTTTTAGAGGTGGGACTCATAAAATCTTTATTGGTTTGTTTTTCATTTTTCCTCAATGTAAAAATAGTGATCTTTGAATCTGATAGCTGTCTTTGGCTACTTGTGTGTTTTTGTTTTTGTGGATGTATGGTCTCACCATAGAGTATAAATAGGCACTAAAACAGTGGAAACATTTGGGGAAGCAAATGGCACACAGTATAATGAAAGCAGGTGCGTGTCCAAAGTTCATTCTTATCCCACCCACATGCTCAGGGTAATGTTATAAAAATACTGATTATTCATTTTCTCTATATTTATAGCCAGCATTGCTAGAAGACTAAAGTGTTATAACTTTCAAAGACTAATTGTAGAGAAAAGCCAAGCAAAATGACACCTTTTATTGGCTAACTAGAAAGATTACAATATGCAAGCTTTCGAGGCAACTCAGGCCCCTTCTTCAGCCTGAGTTGCCTCGAAAGCTTGCATATTGTAATCTTTCTAGTTAGCCAATAAAAGGTGTCATTTTGCTTGGCTTTTCTCTACATTCATAATGGCTAACACGGTACAACACCCTAGTACTAAAGACTAATTGCAAAGGCATGTTTGATTTCAGTGATGGTTGAAGACTTCCTGAGGTGTCATGAGCCTAAGATCAAGTCTGCCTGGAACTGCATAGAAATTAGACAAAAGTATATAGTCAGCAAAGGCCAGGTGTATATCCCTATATCAAATGTATGTGCTTCCACTTGATGTTATGCTGAACAAGCCAATTGACTCTGAATGCAGTGACTGAAAATTCAGCCTAAGGCGAAAGAAGGCAGTGCATTGGGGACTGAATAGAGCAGTATATCATAGTCTGGGAGTAGCGTGAACATCAGACATACCATGACTGAGAAAACACTTGTATAATCCTCACTGGCAACTGGGTATCTTGGTATACTGCTCTGAGTGTGGTTCTTCTCAATTTAATTGGAACTATCGAGAGAGTTATTTACAGATTGCCCACGGTCTCAGCCAGGAGCAAATATATTAGAGGATATAACTCCAAAGATCATGAAGATATAAAAGAGGGGGTCACAGTTCTTGGAAGAAGATTAGGAAAATGCATCAAGTCTTTATGAGAGTTGAAGGGATTTTGCCATTCTCACCTACATGTGCTTTGTGGATTTGGAAATAAGTTTAAGAAAATGTATTCTGTTATGTCTTGTTAAAGGTGTTATGAGGTGTGGGGTTGCTGCTACAATCCATTCAATAAAAATACGTGATAGATAGATAGTGTGTCATAGAGAGGATATGCAATAATGTTAATATCCTTATATTCTGTTTTCATTCTCTCCTCCTCTGCTATCTCCAGCCAGCCAAGAGTGCATCTCCTAACTGAAATTGGGTTGGGCTTGGAAACTTGACTTCATCTGAGGTCTGCTCAATTTGTGTGACAATCTTAACTAAGGGGCCACTTGGTTATTTCCTTTTTCATGATTTTCCTGAAGAGGATGTCAGCCTAAGAGTTGTTTCTCCACTGTATGCAGATGATGTTGTTCTCTTGACCTCATTAGACAGTGATCTCCAGCATGTACTGGAGCAATCTGGAGCTGAGTGTGATGTGATGTGGGATTAGAACTGTTACCTCTAAATCAGAGGTCATGGTCTTCTGCAGGGAAATGATGAACAATTGCTCCAAGTGGAGGAATTCAAGTAGCTTTGATTCTTGTTCTCAGGTGAGGGTAATGGTGATTCTAAAACTGAACTGCAATTTGTCTCAGACCATGGTAGTGGAACAGGAAGTAAGTCTTATACAAAAGGTTTGATTTACTGGTTAGATTTAACTGTGATCAAAATCTCTGAGTTTGTGACTACAAGTGGTCCAAGAGTGATTACTACAAAGAGTTACTGAGTGTTATTTTATGACAGGATGAGGAGTTCAGCAATATGGGATGATCTTAAAGCAGGACTGCTGATTCTCTGGATTGAGAGGAATATAGTGGTTTAGACATGTAGATAGGATGTGTCTCGCACCCATGGTGCACTGGAGGGATTATACCTCTTTACTGGAACTTTCCCAGGAGAAGCTTGAAAAAAGTTGCTAAGTAAAGGGCGGTCTTATTAATGCAGCTCACCTGAAAAGAAGAGTGAGCACAAGTGAAATAAATTATAAAAAATGATTACAAAAAAAGTACAATGAGTTATTTTCCAAAAACATGATGGTGAACATTCCATGCTCTGACCTCAATGGCAAGCTAAGACACATAATATAAGAAGTTTGTACTTTAAAATTGTATTATTTTGTCCAAGCAGCAATATGTTCTGTATTGTCTCAATAGCCAGATGTCTGCTGGTGGTAAAAGCTGTTGAGCAATGGCTGGATCATGGATTGCCAGTTATTTCCAGTTTCATTGCACTCTGTGTAATCTAGATGGCAGCTTAATTCATGTACTTAGTATTTTGGGAGACAATACCACACATTACATGTGCTTGAAATGCATCTTTTTAACTTTAAGAGGAAGCAAGAAAACAATGCTAAACACGGGAGTAATTCTGGCTTTTTTTAACTGTGATGCAAGATTCATATGCTATAAAAAATAACTTCTATGCTATAATT